>NW_026111184.1:0-302725 GCF_024679095.1 Eriocheir sinensis | reverse complement strand
GTGTATTCGTATATATATTTTGAAACAAATTTACATTGTTTTATATGTATTTTGCATATCTATTTCAATACAGATTTACCTTATTGTATGTGTATTTTGTATATTTATTTTAATACAAATAAATTTTTTATGTGTATTTTTGTATATATATTTAAAAAAAATGCGTTATTTTATGGGTATTTTGCTTCTTTATTTTCATACAAATTTACATTATTTTATTTATATTCTGTGTATTTATTTTGATACGATTTTACATTATTCTATTTGTGTTTTGTGTTTTTTTTTTATATAGAAATTTACGTTATTTTAAATGTATTTGTTTATGTATTTTCATTTAAATTTACATTATTTTATGTGTATTTTGTATATGTATTTCAATACAAATTTACCTAATTTTATATGTATTTTGTATATTTATTTTCATACAAATTTAAATTATTTTTGTGTATTTTTGTATATAGTTTTATACAAATTTATGTTATCTTATGTGTATTTTGTATATTTATTTTCATACAAATACACATTCTTTTATTGACATTTTGTTTATTTATTTTGACGCGAATTTACATTATTTAATGTATTTTGTATATATATTTTTATACGTATTTACATCCTTTCATGTGTATTTTGTATATTTATAAAAAATAAGTTATTTTATGGGTATTTTGCATCTTTATTTTCATACAAATTTACATTATTTTATTTATGTTCTGTATATTTATTTTAATACGATTTTACATTATTCTATTTGTGTTTTGTATATATATTTTTTATACATATTTACATTATTTAATGAATATTTTTTATATATATTTTATACAAATTTATGTTAATTTAAGTGTATTTGTTTATATATTTTCATTCAAATTTACAATATTTTATGTGTATTTTGTATATGTATTTCTTTACAAATTTACCTAATTTTATGTATATTTTGTATATTTATTTTCATACAAATTTAACTTATTTTTGCATATTTTTATATATTGTTTTATACAAATTTACGTTATTTTATGTATATTTTGTATATGTATTTTCATACAAATACACATTCTTTTATTGATATTTTAATTATTTATTTTGATTTGAGTTTAAATTATATATATTTTTATACGTATTTACAACATTTCATGTGTATTCTAATGGAAATATTAATAAAATAATGAAAATTTGTATGAAAATTAAGATGCAAAATACGCATAAAATAACGCATTTTTTATAAAAATATATATACGAAAACACATAAAATATCTGATTTTGTATTAAAATAAGTATACAAAATGCACATACAATAAAAATTTGTATTGAAATAGATACGCAAAATACATATAAAACAATGTAAATTTGTTTCAAAATATATAAAGGAATACACCTAAAATAACGGAGATTTCTATTAAAATATATATACAAAATACACATATAATTAAGTAAATACGTATAAAAAAATGTATACAAAATACACATAAAATAATGTAAACTCGTATCATAATAAATAAACAAAATACTAATAAAAGAATGTGTTTGTATAAATATAAATATACAAAATACATAAAATAACGTAAATTTATATAAAACTATGTACAAAAAATACATAAAAGTAATTAAATTTGTATTAAATAGATATACAAAATACACATAAAATAAGCTAAATTTTAAATTGAAATATATATACAAAATACATAAAATAATGTAAATTTTTATCAAAATACTTATAAAAATACACATATAATAACGTAAATTTGTAAAAAAATATATAAACAAAATACACATTAAATAATGTAAATACGTATAAAAAAATGTACAAAATACACAAACAATCATGTAATTCGTATCAAAATAAATAGACAAAATACCAATAAAATAATGTAAATTTCTATGAGAAACATATACAAAATACACATAAATAACGCAAATGTCAATAAAAATATATATGATATAATATATTTTTATACATATTTAAAATATTTAATGTATATTTTGTATATATATATTTTATCCAAATTTACGTTATTTTATGTGTATTTGTATATATATTTTTATACAAATTTACATTATTTTATGTGAGTTTTGTATATGTATTTCAATACAAATATGCCTAACTTTATGTGTATTTTGCATATCTATTTTCAAACAAATTTAAATTATTTTTGTGTATTTTTGTATATATTTTTATACAAATTTTAGTTATTTTATTTGTTTTTTGTATATATACTTTCCTACAAATATACATTCTTTTATTGGAATTTTGTGTATTTATTTTGTTACGAGTTTACATTATTTTATGTGTATTTTGTATATATATTTTTCTACGTATTTAAATTATTTTATGTGTATTTTATATATACATTTTCATAAAAATTTACGTTATTTTATTGTGTGTATTCGTATATATTTTGAAACAAATTTTATACAAATTCATGTTATTTTATGTGTATTTGTATATATATTTTCATACAAATTTATATTATTTTATGTGTATTTTTACATATATTTTATTACAAATTTACCTTATTTTATGTTTATTTTGTATATTTATTTCATTCAATTTTAAATTATTTAATGTGTTTATATCTATTTGTATTTAGGTTATTTTATGTGTGTTTTCTATATATATTTTCATCCAAAATTACATTAATTTATTGTTATTTTCTTAATTTAACTCGATACGAATTTAGATTATTTCATAGGTATTTTGTATACATATTTTTATACTCATTTACATTATCTAATGTGTGTTTTGTATATATATTTTTTATGCAAATTAATTTTGTGCATTTTTGTACATATATTTTTATAGAAATTTGCGTTATTTTATGTGTATTTTGTATATGTTTTCTCATACAAATTGACATTATTTAATTAGTTTTTTGTTTATTTATTTTGATACGAATGACTTGATTATTTGTGTATTTTGTACATATTTTTTGTATACGTATTTATATTTCTTAATGTGTATTTTGTTTTATATATTTTTATACAAATTTACGTTATTATATGTGTATTTGTTAAAAATATTTTGAAACAAATTTACTTTATTTTATATATTTTGTATATGTATTTCAATTCAAATTTAGCTTATTTTGTGTGTATTTTGTATATCTATTTTCATACAAATTTAATTACTTCTGAGTATTTTTGTATATAGTTTTATACAAATTTACGTTATTTTATGTGCATTTTGTATATTTATATTTATACAAATACACATTCTTTTATTGGTATTTTGTTTATTTATATTTATACGAATTTACATTATTTTATGTGTATTTTGTGTACTTTTTCTATTCGTATTTACTTAATTTTATGTGCTTTTAGTATATATATTTTTATAGATATCTACGTTATTATTTGTGTATTCGTATATATATTTTGAAACAAATTTACATTGTTTTATATGTATTTTGCATATCTATTTCAATACAAATTTACCTTATTGTATGTGCATTTTGTATATTTATTTTAATACAAATTCAATTATTTTATGTGTATTTTGGTATATATGATTTAAAAAAATGCGTTATTTTATAGATATTTTGCATCTTAGTTTTCATACAAATTTACATTATTTTATTAATATTCTGTGTATATATTTTGATACGATTTTATATTATACTATTTGTGTTTTGTATATATTTTTTTATACATTTTTTCATTATTTAATGTATTTTTTATATATATTTTATACAAATTTACGTTATTTTAAGTGTATTTCTTTATATAATTTCATTCAAATTTACATTATTTTAAATGTATTTTGTATATGTATTTCAATACAAATTTACCTAATTTTATGTGTATTTTGTATATTTATTTTCATACAAATTTAAATTATTTTTGTGTTGTTTTGTATATAGTTTTATACAAATTTAGGTTATTTTATGTGTATTTTCTATATCTAGTTTCATACAAATACACATTCTTTTATTGATATTTTGCTTATTTATTTTGACGCGAGTTTACATTATTTAATGGCTTCCTACAAATGAATAGACCATTTATTATTATTATTATTATTTTATTGCTATTTTGTTTATTTATTTTGATACGAATTACATGATTATATGTGTATTTTGTACATGTTTTTTTATACGTGTTTACATTATTTAATGTGTATTTTGTTTATATATTTTTAAACAAATTAACGTTATTAAATGTGTATTTGTGTAAATATTTTGATACAAATTTACATTATTTTATGTTTTTTTGTATATACATTTCAATTCAAATTTAGCTTATTTTATTTTTATTTTGTATATATATTTTCATACAAATTTAATTACTTCTTTGTATTTTTGTATATAGTTTAATACAAATTTACGTTATTTTATGTGTATTTTTTATATTTATATTTATACAAATACACATTCCTTTATTGGTATTTTGTTTATTTATTTTGATACGAATTTACATTATTTTATGTGTATTTTGTATACATTTGTTTATACGTATTTACTTCTTTTTATGTGTATTTTGTATATATATTTTATAGAAATCTACGTTTTTTATGTGTATTCGTATGTATATTTTGAAACAAATTTACATTGTTTTATATGTATTTTGCATATCTATTTCAATACAAATTTACCTTATTGTATGTGCATTTTGTATATATATTGTAATACAAATTTAAATATTTTATGTGCATTTTGGTATATATATTTTCATAAAAAATGCGTTGTTTTAAGGGTATTTTGCATCTTTATTTTCATACAAATTTACATTATTTTATTAATATTCTGTGTATTTATTTTGATACTATTTTACATTATTCTATTTGTGTTTTGTATATATTTTTTTATACATATTTACTTTATTTAATGTGTATTTTCTATATATATTTCATACAAATTTTCGTTATTTTAAGTGTATTTGTTTATATATTTTTATTCAAATTTATATTATTTTATGTGTATTTTGTATATGTATTTCAATAGAAATTTACCTAATTTTATGTGTATTTTGTATATTTCTTTTCACACAAATTTAAATTATTTTTGTGTATTTTTGTATATAGTTTTATACAAATTTAGGTTATTTTATGTACGCATTTACATTATTTAGTGTGTGTTTTGTATATATATTTTTTTGCAAATTTACTTTATGTGCATTTTTGTACATATATTTTTATAGAAATTTGCGTTATTTGTATATGTTTTCTCATACAAATTTACATTATTTTATTGCTATTTTGTTTATTTATTTTGATACGAATTACATGAATATATGTGTATTTTGTACATATTTTTTATACGTATTTACATTACTTAATGTGGATTTTGTTTATATATTTTTAAACAAATCTACGTTATTATATGTATTTGTATAAATATTTTGATACAGATTTACATTATTTTATGTATTTTGTATGTACATTTCAATTCAAATTTAGCTTATTTTAGCTGTATTTTGTATATATATTCTCATACAAATTTAATTACTTCTGTGTATTTTTGTATATAGTTTTATACAAATTTACGATATTTTATGTGTATTTTGTATATTTATATTTTTACAAATACACATATTTTTATACGTATTTACTTAATTTTATGTGTATTTTGTATATATATTTTTATAGAAATCTACGTGTTTTTATTTGTATTCGTATATATATTTTGAAACAAATTTACATTGTTTTATATGTATTTTTGCATATCTCTTTCAATACAAATTTACCTTATTGTATGTGCATTTTGTATATTTATTTCAATACAAATTTAAAAATTTTATGTGTATTTTGGTATATATATTTTTATAAGAAATGCGCTATTTTATGGAAATTTTGCATCTTTATTTTCATACAAATTTACATTATTTTATTAATATTCGGTGTATTTATTTTGATACGATTTTACATTATTCTATTTGTTTTTTGTATATACTTTTTTATACATATTTACATTATTTAATGTGTATCTTGCATATATATTTTATACAAATTTATTATCTATTAACTATTTTCATACAAATACACATTCTTTTCATGATATTTTGTTTATTTATTTTGACACGAATTTACATTATTTGATATGTATTTTGTATATATATTTTTATACGTATTTACATAATTTCATATGTATTTTGTATATATATTTCTATAGAAATCTACTTTATTTTATGTGTATTCGTATATATATTTTGAAACAAATTTACATTGTTTTATATGTATTTTTGAATATCTCTTTTAATACAAATTTACCTTACTGTATATGCATTTTGTATATTTATTTCAATACAAATTTAAATATTTCATGTGTATTTTGGTATATATATTTTTATAAAAAATGCGATAATTTTTGGGAATTTTGCATCTTTATTTTCATACAAATTTACATTATTTTATTGATATTTTGTGTATTTATTTTGATACGATTTTACATTATTCTATTTGTTTTTTGTATATTTTTTTATACACATTTACATTATTTAATGTGTATCTTGCATATATATTTTATACAAATTTACGTTATTTTAAGTGTATTTGTTTATATATTTTCATTCAAATTTACATTTATTTTCATTCGAAATTACATTATTTTATGTGTATTTTGTATACATTTTTTATACGTATTTACTTAATTTTATGTGTATTTTGTGTATATATTTTTATAGAAATCTACGTTTTTTTATTTGTATTCGTATATATATTTTGAAACAAATTTACATTGTTTTATGTATTTTTGCATATCTCTTTCAATACAAATTTACCTTATTGTATGTGCATTTTGTATATTTATTTCAATACAAATTTAAATATTTTATGTGTATTTTGGTATATATATTTTTATAAGAAATGCGCTTTTTTATGGGAATTTTGCATCTTTATTTTCAAACAAATTTACATTATTTTATTAATATTCGGTGTATTTATTTTGATACGATGTTACATTATTCTATTTGTTTTTTGTATACCCTTTTTTTATACATATTTACATTATTTAATGTGTATCTTGCATATATATTTTATACAAATTTATTATCTATTATCTATTTTCATACAAATACACAATCTTTTCATGATATTTTGTTTATTTATTTTGACACGAATTTACATTATTTGATATGTATTTTGTATATATATTTTTATACGTATTTACATAATTTCATATGTATTTTGTATATATATTTCTATAGAAATCTACTTTATTTTATGTGTATTCGTATATATATTTTGAAACAAATTTACTTTGTTTTATATGTATTTTTGAATATCTCTTTCAATACAAATTTACCTTACTGTATATGCATTTTGTATATTTATTTCAATACAAATTTAAATATTTTATGTGTATTTTGGTAAATATATTTTTGGGAATTTTGCATCTTTATTTTCATACAAATTTACATTATTTTATTGATATTCTGTGTATTTATTTTGATACGATTTTACATTGTTCTATTTGTTTTTTGTATATATATTTTTTATACACATTTACATTATTTAATGTGTATCTTGCATATATATTTTATACAAATTTACATTATTTTAAGTGTATTTGTTTATATATTTTCATTCAAATTTACATTATTTGATGTGTATTTTGTATATGTATTTCAATACAAATTTACCTAATTTTATGTGTATTTTGTATATTTCTTTTCAAACAAATTTAAATTATTTTTTGTGTATTTTTGTATATAGTTTTATACAAATTTAGGTTATTTTATGTACGCATTTACATTATTTAGTGTGTGTTTTGTATATATGTTTTTTTGCAAATTTACTTTATTTTATGTGTATTTTTGTACATATATTTTTATAGAAATTTGCGTTATTTGTATATGTTTTCTCATACAAATTTACATTATTTTATTGCTATTTTGATACGAATTACATGATTATATGTGTATTTTGTACATATTTTTCATACGTATTTACATTACTTAATGTGTATTTTGTTTATATATTTTTAAACAAATCTCCGTTATTATATGTATTTGTATAAATATTTTGAAACAGATTTACATTATTTTATGTATTTATGTAATGTATGTATGTACATTTCAATTTAAATTTAGCTTATTTTAGCTGTATTTTGTATATATATTTTCATACAAATTTAATTACTTCTGTGTATTTTTGTATATAGTTTTATACAAATTTACGATATTTTATGTGTATTTTGTATATTTATATTTATACAAATACACATTCTTTTACTGGTATTTTGTTTATTTATTTTGATACGATTTTTATGTATATTTTGTATTCATTTTTTTAAACGTATTTATTTCATTTTATGTGTATTTTGAATATTAATAAAATAAAGTAAATTTGTATGAAAATAAAGAGGCAAAATACCCATAAAATAACGCTTTTTTTTATTTATAAAAATATATATACCAAAATACACATAAAAAAATTAAATTTGAATTAAAATAAATATATAAAAAACACATACAATAAGGTAAATTTGTATTGAAATAGATATGCAAAATACATATAAAACAATGTAAATTTGTTTCAAAATATATATACGAATACACATAAAATAACATAGATTTCTATAAAAATATATATACAAAATACACATAAAATGAAGTAAATACGTATAAAAAAAATATGCAAAATACACATAAAATAATGTAAATTCGTATCAAAATAAATATACAAAACACCAATAAAAGAATGTTTATTTGTATAAATATAAATATACAAAATACACATAAAATAACGTAAATTTATATAAAACTACAAAAATACACAGAAGTATTTTAATTTGTATGAAAATAGATATACAAAATAAGGTAAATTCGTTTCAAATTCAATAAACAAAATTCAGATAAAAGAACGTATATTTGTAGAAAAGATAAATATACAAAATACACATAAAATAACGAAAATTTGTTCGAAAATATATAAAAAAATAAACAAAATAATTTCAATTTGTATGAAATAAATATACAAAATACACATGTATTTTGTATATCTATTTTCACACAAATTTAATTACTTTTGTGTATTTTTGCATATAGTTTTATATAAACTTACGTTATTTTATTTGTATTTTGTATATTTATATTTATTCAATACACATTCTTTTATTAGTATTTTGTTTATTTATTTTGATACGAGTTTACATTATTTTATGTGTATTTTGTATACCTTTTTTTATACGTATTTACTTCACTTTATGTGTATTTTGTATATTTATTTTCATAGAAATCTACGTTATTTTATGTGTATTCGTATATATATTTTGAAAAAAATTTACATGGTTTTATATGTATTTTGTATATCTATTTTAATACAAATTTACCTTATTGTATGTGCATTTTGTATATTTATTTTAATACAAATTCAAATATTTTGTGTGTCTTGGTATAAATATTTTTATAAAAAATGCGTTATTTTATGGGTATTTTGCATCTTAATTTTTATACAAATTTACATTATTTTATTAATATTCTGTGTATTTATTTTGATACGATTTTATATTATTCTATTTGTGTTTTGTATATATTTTTTATACATATTTACATTATTTAATGTGTATTTTTTATATATATTTTATACAAATTTACGTTATTTTAAGTGTATTTGTTTATATATTTTCATTCAAATTTACATTATTTTATGTGTATTTTATAAATGTATTTCAATACAAATTTACCTAATTTTGTGTATTTTCTATATTTATTTTCATACAATTTAAAATTATTTTTGTGTATTTTTGTATATAGTTTTATACAAATTTAAGTGATTTTATGTGTATCTTGTATATCTATTTTCATACAAATACACATTCTTTTATTGATATTTTGTTTATTTATTTTGACGCGAGTTTACATTATTTAATGTGTATTTTATATATATATTTTTATACGTGTTTACATCATTTGATGTGTATTTTGTATATATATTTCTATAGAAATCTACGTTGATTTATGAGTATTCGTATATAGATTTTGAAATAAATTTACACTGTTTTATGTGTATTTTGCTTATTTTTTCAATACAAACTTACCTTATTGTATATGCATTTTGTATATTAATTTTAATACAAATTTAATTATGCTATGTGTATTTTTGTATATGTATTTTTATAAAAATATGCTTTATTTTATGGGTATTTTGCATTTTTATTTTCATACAAATTTACATTATTTTATTTATATTCTGTTTATTTTTTTTGAAACAGTTTTACATTATTGTATGTGTATTTTGTATATCTATTTTTATACGTATTTACTTAATTTTATGTGTATTTTGTATATATATTTTTATAGAAATCTTAGTTATTTTATGTGTATTCGTATACATATTTTGAAACAAATTTACATTGTTTTATAGGTATTTTTGCATATCTCTTTCAATACAAGTTTACCTTATTGTATGTGCATTTTGTATATTTATTTCAATACAAATTTAAATATTTTATGTGTATTTTGGTATATATATTTTTATAAGAAATGCGCTATTTGATGGAAATTTTGCATCTTTATTTTCATACAAATTTACATTATTTTATTAATATTCGGTGTATTTATTTTGAGACGATTTCACATAATTCTATTTATTTTTTGTATACATATTTTTTTTATACATATTTACATTATTTAATGTGTATCTTGCATATATATTTCATACAAATTTATTATCTATTATTTATTTTCATACAAATACACATTCTTTTCATGATATTTTGTTTATTTATTTTGACACGAATTTACCTAGATATGTATTTTGTATATATATTTTTATACGTATTTACATAATTTCATGTGTATTTTGTATATATATTTCTATAAAAATCTACGTTATTTTATGTGTATTCGTATATATATTTTGAAACAAATTTACTTTGTTTTATATGTATTTTTGAATATCTCTTTCAATACATATTTACCTTACTGTATATGCATTTTGTATATTTATTTCAATACAAATTTAAATATTTTATGTGTATTTTGGTATATATATTTTTATAAAAAATCCGCTATTTTATGGGAATTTTGCATCTTTCTTTTCAAACGAATTTACATTATTTTATTGATATTCTGTGTATTTATATTGATAGGATTTTACATTATTCTATTTCTTTTTTTTATATATTTTTTTTTATAAACATTTACATTATTTAATGTGTATCTTGCATATATATTTTATACAAATTTACGTTATTTTATGTGTATTTGTTTATATATTTTCATTCAAATTTACATTATTCTATGTGTATTTTGTATATGTATTTCAATACAAATTTACCTAATTTTATGTGTATTTTGTATATTTCTTTTCATACAAATTTTAAATATTTTTGTGTATTTTTATATATATTTTTATACAAATTTAGGTTATTTTATGTACGCATTTACATTATTTAATGTGTGTTTTGTATATATATTTTTATGCAAATTTACTTTATTTTATGTGCATTTTTGTACATATATTTTTATAGAAATTTGCGTTAATTTATGTGTATTTGTATATGTTTTCTCATACAAATTTACATTATTTTATTGCTATTTTGTTTATTTATTTTGATACGAATGAAAATAGATATACAAAATATACATAAAATAAACTAAATTTGTATTGAAATATATATACAAAATACATAAAATAATGTAAATTTGTATCAAAATATTTTAACAGATGCGCATAAAATAACGTAAATTTGTTTTAAAATATACAAAATACACATTAAATAATGTAAATATGTATAAAAAAATATATACAAAACACAAATAGAATAATGTAAAATCGTATCAAAATAAATACACAGAATATTAATAAACCAATGTAAATTTGTATGAAAATAAAGATGCAAAATACCCATTAAATAACGCATTTTTAAAAAAATATATATATACCAAAATACACATGAAAAAATGAATTTGTATTAAAATAAATATACAAAAAACACATACAATAAGGTAAATCTGTAATGAAATAGATATGCAAAATACATATAAAACAATGTAAATTTGTTTCAAAATATATATACGAATACACATAAAATAACGTAGATTTGTATAAAAATATATATACAAAATACATGTGCATTTTGTATATTAATTTTAATACAAATTTGATTAATCTATGTGTATTTTTGTATTTGTATTTTTATAAAAATATGCTTTATTTTATGGGTATTTTGCATCTTTATTTTCATACAAATTTACATTATTTTATTGATATTCTGTGTATTTATTTTGATATGATTTTACATTATTCTATGTGTATTTTGTATATATATTTTATATAAAATGTATTTGTTTTCATTTCATACAAATCTACATTATTTTATGTGTTTTTTGTACATGTGTTTAAATACAAATTTAACTGGTTATATGTGTATTTTGTATATCTATTTTGCATGTATATTTTCATAGAAATTTACTCTATTTTATGAGTATTCGTATATATATTTTGATACAAATTTACATTAATAATGTGTATTTTGCATATCTATATCAATACAAATTTACTTTATTGTACGTGCATTTTGTATATTTATTTTAATACAAATTTAATTATTTTATATGTATTTTTGTATATATATTTTTATGTAAATATGCGTTATTATATGTGTATTTGTATAGGTATTTTGATACAAATTTACATTATTTTATGTATTTTGTATATATATTTCAATTCAAATTTAGCTTATTTTATGTGTATTTTGTATATCTATTTATTCTAATACAAAATCAAATATTTTATGTTTTTTCGTATATATATTTTTATAAAAAAATGCGTTATTTCATGGGTATTTTGCATCTTAATTTTCATACAAATTTACATTATTTTATTAATATTTTCTGTATTTATTTTGATACGATTTTACATTATTTTATTTGTGTTTTGTATATATTTTTTTTATACATATTTACATTATTTAATGTTTTTTTTGTATATATATTTGATACAAATTTACGTAATTTTAAGTCTATATGTTTATATATTTTCATTCAAATTTACATTATTTTAAGTGTATTTTGTACACGAATTTACATTGTTTATATGTACTTTGTATATATATTTTTATACGCATTTACATTATTTAATATTTATTTTGAATATATATTTTTATACAAATTCATGGTATTTTATGTGTATTTGTATATATATTTTCATATAAATTTACATTATTTTATGTGTATTTTGTACATATATTTTATTACAAATCTACCTTATTTTATGTTTATTTTGTATGTGTATTTTGTATATTTATATTTATCCAAATACACATTCTTTTATTGGTATTTTGTTTATTTATTTTAATTCGAATTTACATTATTTTATGTGTATTTTGTATACATTTTTTTATACGTATTTACTTAATTTTATGTGTATTTTGTATATATATTTTTATAGAAATCTACGTTATTTTATTTGTATTCGTATATATATTTTGAAACAAATTTACATTGTTTTATATGTATTTTTGCATATCTCTTTCAATACAAATTTACCTTATTGTATGTGCATTTTGTATATTTATTTCAATACAAATTTAAATATTTTATGTGTATTTTGGTATATATATTTTTATAAGAAATGCGCTATTTTATGGGAATTTTGCATCTTTATTTTCATACAAACTTACATTATTTTATTTTCATAGAAATTTACTCTATTTTATGAGTATTCGTATATATATTTTGCTACAATTTTACATTATTGATGTGTATTTTGCATATCTATTTCAATACAAATTTATTTTATTGTACGTGCATTTTGTATATTTACTTTAATACAAATTTAATTATTTTATATGTATTTTTGTATATATATTTTTATGCAAATATGCGTTATTATATGGATATTTTGCATTTTTATTTTCATACAAATTTACATTATTTTATTAATATTCTGTTTATTTATTTTGATACGTTATTTTATTGTGTGTATTCGTATATATTTTGATACAAATTTTATACAAATTCTTGTTATTTAATGTGTATTTGTATATATGTATTTTGATACAAATTTATATTATTTTATGTGTATTTTAACATATATTTCATTACAAATTTACCTTATTTTATGTTTATTTTGTATATTTATCTCATTCAATTTTAAATTATTTTATGTGTATATTTGTATTTGTATTTAGTTTATTTTATGTGTATTTTCTATATATATTTTCATGCAAAACTACATTATTTTATTGGTATTTTCTTAATTTAATTCGATACGAATTTAGATTATTTCATAGGTATTTTGTATACATATTTTTATACTCATATTTTTTTTTATACTCATATTTTTATGCAAATTTATTTGTACATATATTTTCATAGAAATTTGCGTTATTTTATGTGTTTTTTGTATATGTTTTTTCAAACAAATTTATATTATTTCATTGGTATTTTGTTTATTTATTTTGATACGAATAACATGATTATATGTGTATTTTGTACATATTTTTTATACGTATTTACATTATTTAATGTGTATTTTGTTTATATATTTTCGTACAAATTTACATTATTATATGTGTATTTGTATAAATATTTTGATACAAATTTACTTTATTTTATGTATTTTGTATATATATATTTCAATTCAAATTTAACTTATTTTGTGTTTATTTTGTATATCTATTTTCATACAAATTTAATTACTTTTGTGTATTTTTGTATATAGTTTTATACAAATTTACGTTATTTTATGTGTATTTTGTATATTTATATTTATACAAATACACATTCCTTTTTTGGTATTTTGTTTATTTATTTTGATACGAATTTACATTATTTCATGTATAATTTGTATACATTTTTTTATACGTATTTACTTCATTTTTATGTGTATTTTGTATGTATATTTTTATACAAATCTACGTTATTTTATGTGTATTCGTATATATATTTTGAAACAAATTTATTAAATGTGTATTTGTATAAAAAATTTGATACAAATTTACTTTATTTCATGTATTTTGTATATATATTTCAATTCAAATTTAGCTTATTTTATCTGTATTTTGTATATCTATTTTCATACGAATTTAATTACTTCTGTGTATTTTTGTATATAGATTTATACAAATTTACGTTATTTTATGTGTATTTTGTATATTTATATTTATACAAATACACATTCTTTTTTTGGTATTTTGTTTATTTATTTTGATACGAATTTACATTATTTTATGTGTAATTTGTATACATTTTTTTATACGTATTTACTTCATTTATTCATTTATTTATTTGTTTATATATTTTTATAGAAATCTACGTTATTTTATGAGCATTCGTATATATATTTTGAAACAAATTTACATTGTTTTATATGTATTTTGCATATCTATTCCAATACAGATTTACCTTATTGTATGTGTATTTTGTATATTTATTTTAATACAAATAAATTTTTTATGTGTATTTTGGTAAATATATTTTCATAAAAAAAATGCGTTATTTTATGGGTATTTTGCATCTTATTTTCATACAAATTTACATTATTTTATTAACATTCTGTGTATTTATTTTGATACGATTTTACATTATTCTATTTGTGTTTTGTATATATATATTGTATACATATTTACATTATTTAATGAGTATTTTGTATATATATTTTATACAAATTTACGGTAATTTAAGTGTATTTGTTTATATATTTTCATTCAAATTTACATTATTTTATGTGTATTTGTATATGTATTTCAATACAAATTTACCTAATTTTATGTGTATTTTGTATATTTATTTTCATACAAATTTAATTTATTTTTGTGTATTTTTATATATAGTTTTATTAAAATTTACGTTATTTTATGTGTATTTTATATATGTATTTTCATACAAATACACATTCTCTTATTGATATTTTCCTTATTTATTTTGTCACGAATTTACATTATTTAATGTGTATTTTGTATATATATTTTATACGTATTTACATCATTTCATGTGTATTTTGTATATATATTTCTATAGAAATCTACGTTATTTTAAGTGTATTCGTATATATATTTTGAAACAAATCTTCATTATTTTATGTGTATTTTGTATATATATTTCATTACAAATTTGCCTTATTTTATGTTTATTTTTATATCTATTTTCATTCAAATTCAAATTATTTTATGTGTATATATTTACTTGTATATACGTTCTTTTATATGTATTTTCTATATATATTTTCATTCAAAATTACATTATTTTATCGGTATTTTGTTCATTTTTTTCGATACGAATCTAGATTATTCCATATGTATTTTCTATACATATACATATAGAGTAAATTTCTATGAAAATATATATTGAAAATACATATAAAACTATGTAAATAAGTATAAAAATATATATATCAAATACACCTAAAAAAATGAAAATTCAATATAAATTCACCTTATTGTATATGCATTTTGTATATTTATTTCAATACGAATTTAAATATTTTATGTGAATTTTGGTATATATATTTTTATAAGAAATGCGCTATTTTATGGGAATTTTGCATCTTTATTTTCATACAAACTTATATTATTTTATTTTCATAGAAATTTACTCTATTTTATGAGTATTCGTATATATATTTTGATACAAATTTACATTATTGATGTGTATTTTGCATATATATTTCAATACAGATTTACCTTATTGTATGTGTATTTTGTATATTTATTTTAATACAAATTAATTTTTTTATGTGTATTTTTGTGTAAATATATTTCTATAAAAAAATGCGTTATTTTATGGGTATTTTGCATCTTTATTTTCATACAAATTTAGATTATTTTATTAATATTCTGTGTATTTATTTTGATACGATTTTACATTGTTCTATTTGTGTTTTGTATATATTTTTTATTCAAATTTACGTTACTTAGAGTGTATCTGTTTATGTATTTTCATTCAAATTTACATTATTTTATGTGTATTTTCTATATGTATTTCAATACAAATTTACCTAATTTTATATGTATTTTGTATATTTATTTTCATACAAATTTAAATTATTTTTGTGTATTTTTGTATATAGTTTTATACAAATTTATGTTATCTTATGTGTTTTTTGTGTATATTTTCATACAAATACACATTCTTTTATTGATATTTTGTTTATTTATTTTGACACGAATTTACATTATTTAATGTGTATTTTGTATATATATATATATATATATATATATATATATATATATATATATATATATATATATATATATATATATATATATATATATATATATATATTTATTTATTTATTTATTTATTTATACGTATTTACATCCTTTCATGTGTATTTTGTATATTTAAAAAAAATGCGTTATTTTATGGGTATTTTGCATCTTTATTTTCATACAAATTTACATTATTTTATTTACATTCTATGTATTTATTATGATACGATTTTACATTATTCTATTTGTGTTTTGTATATATATTTTTTATACATATTTACAGAACACAAATAGAATAATGTAAATATTAATAAAATAAGGTAAATTTGTATGAAAATTAAGATGCAAAATACTCATAAAATAACGCACTTTTTATAAAAATATATATACGAAAACAAAAAAAATATCTGATTTTGTATTAAAGTATACAAAATGCACATACAATAAGGTAAATTTGTATTGAAATAGATACGCAAAATACATATAAAACAATGTAAATTTGTTTCAAAATATATAAAGGAATACAACTAAAATAACGTAGATTTCTATAAAAATATATATACAAAAAACACATATAATTAAGTAAATACGTATAAAAAAATGTATACAAAATACACATAAAATAATGTCAACTCGTATCAAAATAAATAAATAAAATACTAATAAAAGAATGTGTGTTTGTATAAATATAAATATACAAAATACACATAAAATAACGTAAATTTATATAAAACTATGTACAAAAATACATAAAAGTAATTAAATTTGTATTAAAATAGATATACAAAATACACATAAAATAAGCTAAATTTGAATTGAAATATATATACAAAATACATAAAATAATGTAAATTTTTATCAAAATACTTATAAAAATACACATATAATAACGTAAATTTGTAAAAAAATATATAAAAAAATACACATTAAATAATGTAAATACGTATAAAAAAATGTACAAAATACACAAACAATCATGTAATTCGTATCAAAATAAATAGACAAAATACCAATAAAATAATGTAAATTTCTATGAGAAAACATATACAAAATACACATAAATAACGCAAATGTCAATAAAAATATATATAATATAATATATTTTTATACATATTTAAAATATTTAATGTATATTTTGTATATATATATTTTATCCAAATTTACGTTATTTTATGTGTATTTGTATATATATTTTTATACAAATTTACATTATTTTATGTGAGTTTTGTATATGTATTTCAATACAAATATGCCTAACTTTATGTGTATTTTGCATATCTATTTTCAAACAAATTTAAATTATTTTTGTGTATTTTTGTATATATTTTTATACAAATTTTAGTTATTTTATTTGTTTTTTGTATATATATTTTCCTACAAATATACATTCTTTTATTGGAATTTTGTGTATTTATTTTGTTACGAGTTTACATTATTTTATGTGTATTTTGTATATATATTTTTCTACGTATTTAAATTATTTTATGTGTATTTTATATATACATTTTCATAAAAATTTACGTTATTTTATTGTGTGTATTCGTATATATTTTGAAACAAATTTTATACAAATTCATGTTATTTTATGTGTATTTGTATATATATTTTCATACAAATTTATATTATTTTATGTGTATTTTTACATATATTTTATTACAAATTTACCTTATTTTATGTTTATTTTGTATATTTATTTCATTCAATTTTAAATTATTTAATGTGTTTATTTGTATTTGTATTTAGGTTATTTTATGTGTGTTTTCTATATATATTTTCATCCAAAATTACATTAATTTATTGTTATTTTCTTAATTTAACTCGATACGAATTTAGATTATTTCATAGGTATTTTGTATACATATTTTTATACTCATTTACATTATCTAATGTGTGTTTTGTATATATATTTTTTATGCAAATTAATTTTATGTGCATTTTTGTACATATATTTTTATAGAAATTTGCGTTATTTTATGTGTATTTTGTATATGTTTTCTCATACAAATTGACATTATTTAATTAGTTTTTTGTTTATTTATTTTGATACGAATGACATGATTATTTGTGTATTTTGTACATATTTTTTGTATACGTATTTACATTACTTAATGTGTATTTTGTTTATATATTTTTATACAAATTTACGTTATTATATGTGTATTTGTTAAAAATATTTTGAAACAAATTTACTTTATTTTATGTATTTTGTATATATATTTCAATTCAAATTTAGCTTATTTTGTGTGTATTTTGTATATCTATTTTCATACAAATTTAATTACTTCTATGTATTTTTGTATATAGTTTTATACAAATTTAAGTTATTTTATGTGCATTTTGTATATTTATATTTATACAAATACACATTCTTTTATTGGTATTTTGTTTATTTATATTAATACGAATTTACATTATTTTATGTGTATTTTGTGTACTTTTTCTATTCGTATTTACTTAATTTTATGTGTATTTAGTATATTTATTTTTATAGAAATCTACGTTATTATATTTGTATTCGTATATATATTTTGAAACAAATTTACATTGTTTTATATGTATTTTGCATATCTATTTCAATACAAATTTACCTTATTGTATGTGCATTTTGTATATTTATTTTAATACAAATTCAAATATTTTATGTGTATTTTGGTATATATAATTTTTAAAAAAATGCGTTATTTTATAGGTATTTTGCATCTTAGTTTTTATACAAATTTACATTATTTTATTAATATTCTTTGTATATATTTTGATATGATTTTATATTATACTATTTGTGTTTTGTATATATTTTTTTATACATATTTTCATTATTTAATGTGTATTTTTTATATATATTTTATACAAATTTTCGTTATTTTAAGTGTATTTCTTTATATAATTTCATTCAAATTTACATTATTTTAAATGTATTTTGTACACGTATTTCAATACAAATTTACCTAATTTTATGTGTATTTTGTATATTTATTTTCATACAAATTTAAATTATTTTTGTGTTTTTTTGTATATAGTTTTATACAAATTTAGGTTATTTTATGTGTATTTTCTATATCTAGTTTCATACAAATACACATTCTTTTATTGATATTTTGTTTATTTATTTTGACGCGAGTTTACATTATTTAATGGCTTCCTACAAATGAATAGACCATTTATTATTATTATTATCATTTTATTGCTATTTTGTTTATTTATTTTGATACGAATTACATGATTATATGTGTATTTTGTACATGTTTTTTATACGTGTTTACATTATTTAATGTGTATTTTGTTTATATATTTTTAAACAAATTAACGTTATTAAATGTGTATATGTGTAAATATTTTGATACAAATTTACATTATTTTATGTATTTTGTATATACATTTCAATTCAAATTTAGCTTATTTTATTTTTATTTTGTATATATATTTTCATACAAATTTAATTACTTCTGTGTATTTTTGTATATAGTTTAATACAAATTTACGTTATTTTATCTGTATTTTGTATATTTATATTTATACAAATACACATTCTTTTATTGGTATTTTGTTTATTTATTTTGATACGAATTTACATTATTTAATGTGTATTTTGTATACATTTGTTTATACGTATTTACTTCTTATTATGTGTATTTTGTATATATTTTTATAGAAATCTACGTTATTTTGTGGGTATTCGTATATATATTTTGAAACAAATTTACATTGTTTTATATGTATTTTGCATATCTATTTCAATACAAATTTACCTTATTGTATGTGCATTTTTTATATTTATTTTAATACAAATTCAAATATTTTATGTGTATTTTGGTATATATATTTTTATAAAAAAATGCGTTTCTTTATGGGTATTTTGCATCTTAATTTACATACAAATTTACATTTTTTTATTAAGATTCTGTGTATTTATTTTGATACTATTTTACATTATTCTATTTGTGTTTTGTATATATACTTTTTTATACATATTTACATAATTTAATGTGTGTTTTTTATATATATTTTATACAAATTTACGTAATTTTAGGTGTATTTTTTATATATTTTCATTCAAATTTAGATATTATTTTATGTGTATTTTGTATATGTATTTCAATACAAATCTACCTAATTTTTTGTATATTTTGTACATGTATTTAAATACAAACTTATTTAATTATATGAGTATTTTGTATATCTATTTTCATACAAATTGAAATTAGTTTTGTGTATTTTTGTATATATTTTTATACAAATATATTTTGTATATTTTTTTTCCTACATATATACGTTCTTTTATCGTAGTTTTGTTTATTTATTTTTATACGAATTTACATTATTTTAGGTGTATTTGATATGTATATTTTTATACATATTTATATCATTTTATTTGTGTTTTGAATATATATTTTCATAGAAATTTACTCTATTTTATGGGTATTCGTATATATATTTTGATACAAATTTACATTATTTATGTTTATTTTGCATATCTATTTCAATTCAAATTTACCATATTGTATGTGTATTTTGTATATTTATTTTAATACAAATTTAACTATTTTATGTGTATTTTTGTAAAAATATGCGTTATTATTTGGGTATTTTGCATCTTTATTTTCATACAAATTTACATTATTTTATTGATATTCTGTTTATTTATTTTGATACGATTTTACATTATTCTATGTGTATTTTGTATATATTTTTTTACACATTTACATTATTTAATGTATATTTTGTATATATATTTTATATAAATTTACGCTATTTTATGTGTATTTGTTTATATATTTTCATACAAATTTACAATATTTTATGTGTAATTTGTATATGTATTTCAATACAGATTTGCCTAATTTTATGTGTATTTTGCATATCTATTTTCAAATAAAATTAAATTATTTTTATGTATTTTTTATATATTTTTATACAAATTTTAGTTATTTTATTTGTATTTTGTATTTATATTTTCCTACAAATATACATTCTTTTAGTGGAATTTTGTTCATTTATTTTCATAAGAATTTACATAATTTTATGTGTATTTTGTATATATATTTTTCTACGTATTTACATTATTTTATGTGTATTTTTTATATATATTTTCATAAAAATTTACGTTATTTTATTGTGTGTATTCGTATATGTTTTGATACAAATTTACATTATTTTATGTTTATTTTGCATATCTATTTCAATATAGATTTACCTTATTGTATGTGTATTTTGTATATTTATTTTAATACAAATTTAATTATTTTATGTGTACTTTGTATACATTTTCTTATACGTATTTACTTCATTTAATGTGTATTTTGTATATATATTTTATAGTAATCTACGTTATTTTATGTGTATTGGTATATATATTTTGAAGCAAATTTACATTGTTTTATATGTATTTAGCATATCTATTTCAATATAAATCTACCTTATTGTATGTGCATTTTGTATATTTATAGTAATATAAATTTAAATATTTTATTATTTTGGTATATATATTTTTATAAAAAGAGTTTTATATAAATTAAAAATATTTTATGTGTATTTTGTATATCTATTTTCATACAAATACACATTTTTTATTGATATTTTGTTTATTTATTTTGACGCGAATTCACATTATTTAATGTGTATTGTGTATATATATTTTTATACGTATTTACGTCATTTCATGTGTATTTTGTATATATATTTCTATAGAAATATATGTTATTTTATGTGTATTCGTATATATATTTTGAAACAAATATACATTGTTTTATGTGCATTTTGCATATTTTTTCAATATAAATTTACCTTATTGTACGTGCATTTTGTATATTAATTTTAATACAAATTTAGTTATTCTATGTGTATTTTTGTATATGTATTTTCATAAAAAAATGCTTTATTTTATGGGTATTTTGCATCTTTATTTTCATACAAATTTACCTTATTTTATTGATATTCTGTGTATTTATTTTGATACGATTTTACATTATTCTATGTATATTTTGTATATATATTTCATACAAATGAACGTTATGTTATGTGAATTTGTTTTCATTTCATACAAATTTACATTATTTTATGTGTATTTTTTACATGTATTTAAATACAAATTTAACTAATTATATGTGTATTATGTATATCTATTTTCATACAAATTGAAATTAATTTTGTGTATTATAGTATATATTTTTATTCAAATTTTCGTAATTTTATGTGAATTTTGTATATTTATTTTCCTACAAATATCCGTTCTTTTATCGGAATTTTGTTTATTTATTTTGATACGAATTTTCATTATTTTAGGTGTATTTGATATATATAGTTTTATACTTATTTACATAATTTTATATGTATTTTGAATATATATTTTCATAGAAATTTACTCTATTTTATGTGTATTCGTATATATATTTTGATACAAATTTACATTATTTATGTGTATTTCGCATATCTAGTTCAATACAAATTTTCTTTATTGTATGTGCCTTTTATATATTCATTTTGATGCAAATTTAAATATTTTATGTGTATTTTTGTATATATATTTTTAAACAAATATGCGTTATTATATGGGTATTTTGCATCTTTATTTTCATACAAATTTACATTATTTTATTGATTGTCTGTTTATTTATTTTGATACGATTTTACGTTATTCTGTGTATTTTGTATATATATTTTTAGACATATTTACACTATTTAATGTATATTTTGTACATATATTTTATGGAAATTTACGTTATCTTATGTGTATTTGTTTATATATTTTCATACAAATTTACATTATTTTATGTGTATTTTGTATATGTATTTCAATAAAAATTTGCCTAATTTCATTTGTATTTTGCATATCTATTTTCAAACAAATTTTAATTATTTTTGTGTATTTTTGTATTATTTTTATACAAATTTTTGTTATTTTATTTGTATTTTGTATATATATTTTCCTACACATATACATTCTTTTAGAGGAAATTTTGTTTATTTATTTTGATACGAATTTACATTATTTTATGTGTATTTTGTATATATATTTTTCTATGTATTTACATTATTTTATGTGTATTTTGTATATATATTTTCATAAAAATTTACGTAATTTTATTGTGTGTATTCGTATATATTTTGATAAAAATTTTCATAATTTTATGTGTTTTTTGTATATCTATTTCGATAAAAATCTACCTTATTGTATGTGTATTTTGTATATTTATTTTAATAAAAATTTAATTATTTTATGTGTATTTTTGTATATATATTTTTTTAAATATGAGATATTTTATGGGTATTTTGCATCTTTAATTTTATAAATTTTTACATTACTTACATATCTTTTATACGTATTTACATTATTTAATGTGTATTTTGTTTATATATTTTTATACAAATTTACGTTCTTATATGTGTATTTGAATATATATTTTCATACAAATTTACATTATTTTATGTATTTTCTATATTTATTTCAATTCAAATTTAGCTTATTTTATGTGTCTTTTGTATATCTATTTTCATTCAAATTTAATTATTTTTGTTTATTTTTGTATATAGTTTTATACAATTTTACGTTGATTTATGTGTATTTTGCATATTTATATTTATACAAGTAAACATTCTTTTATTGGCATTTAGTCTATTTATTTTCATACGAATTTACATTATTTTATGTGTATTTTGTATACATTTTCTTATACGTATTTACTTAATTTTATGTATATTTTGTATATATATTTTATAGAAATCTACGTTATTTTATGTGTATTCGTATGTATATTTTGAAACAAATTTACATTGTTTTATATGTATTTTGCATATCTATTTCAATACAAATCTACCTTATTGTATGTGCATTTTGTATATTTATTGTAATACAAATTTAAATATTTTATGTGCATTTTGGTATATATATTTTCATAAAAAATGCGTTGTTTTTGGGTATTTTGCATCTTTATTTTCATACAAATTTACATTATTTTATTAATATTCTGTGTATTTATTTTGATACTATTTCACATTATTCTATTTGTGTTTTGTATATATTTTTTTTATACATATTTACATTATTTAATGTGTATTTTCTATATATATTTCATACAAATCTTCGTTATTTTAAGTGTATTTGTTTATATATTTTTATTCAAATTTACTTTATTTTATGTGCATTTTGTATATGTATTTCAATAGAAATTTACCTAATTTCATGTGTATTTTGTATATATATTTTATACAAAATTTAAATTATTTTTTGTGTATTTTTGTATAGAGTTTTATACAAATTTACAATATTTTATGTGTATTTTGTATATCTATTTTCATACAAATACACATTCTTTTATTGATATTTTGTTTATTTATTTTGATGCGAATTTACATTATTTAATGTGTATTGTGTATATATATTTTTATACGTATTTACGTCATTTCATGTGTATTTTGTATATGTATTTCTATAGAAATATACGTTATTTTATGTGTATTCGTATATATATTTTGAAACAAATTCAAATACAAATTCAAATATTTTATGTGTATTTTGGTATATATAATTTTATAAAAAATGCGTTATTTTATAGGTATTTTGCACCTTAGTTTTCATACAAATGTACATTATTTTATTAATATTCTGTGTATATATTTTGATACGATTTTATATTATACTATTTGTGTTTTGTATATATTTTTTTATACATATTTTCATTATTTAATGTGTATTTTTATATATATTTTATACAAATTAACGTTATTTTAAGTGTATTTGTTTATATAATTTCATTCAAATTTACATTATTGTAAGTGTATTTTGTATATGTATTTCAATACAAATTTACCTAATTTTATGTGTATTTTGTATATTTATTTTCATACAAATTTAAATTATTTTTGTGTTTTTTTGTATATACATATAGAGTAAATTTCTATGAAAATATATATTCAAAATACATATAAAATTATGTAAATAAGTATAAAAATATATATATCAAATACGACCTAAAAAATGAAAATTCGTATCAAAATAAATAAACAAAACTCCGATAAAAGAACGTATATTTGTAGGAAAATAAATATACAAAATACACATAAAATTACGAATATTTGAATAAAAATATATACAAAAAAACAAAAAAATAGATTTCAATTTGTATGAAAATAGTTATACAAAATACACATATAATTAGTTAAATTTGTATTTAAATACATTTAAACACAAATAGAATAATGTAAAATCCTATCAAAATAAATACACAGAATATTAATAAAACATTGTAAATTTGTATGAAAATAAAGATGCAAAATACCCATTAAATAACGCATTTTTTATAAAAATATAGATTCCAAAATACACATGAAAAAATTAATTTGTATTAAAATAAATATACAAAATACACATACAATAAGGTAAATCTGTATTGAAATATATATGCAAAATACATATAAAACAATGTAAATTTGTCTCAAAATATATATACGAATACACATAAAATAACGTAGATTTGTATAAAAATATATATACAAAATACACGTAAATACGTATAAAAATATATATACAAAATACATATCAAATAATGTAAATTCGTGTCAAAATAAATAAACAAAATATCATGAAAAGAATGTGTATTTGTATGA
This sequence comes from Eriocheir sinensis, assembly GCF_024679095.1. Taxonomy (NCBI): domain Eukaryota; kingdom Metazoa; phylum Arthropoda; class Malacostraca; order Decapoda; family Varunidae; genus Eriocheir; species Eriocheir sinensis. Next base: position 276,038 of record NW_026111184.1, on the reverse strand, counting down.
AAATAGATAATAGATAATAAATTTGTATAAAATATATATGCAAGATACACATTAAATAATGTAAATATGTATAAAAAAGTATATACAAAAAACAAATAGAATAATGTAACATCGTATCAAAATAAATACACCGAATATTAATAAAATAATGTAAATTTGTATGAAAATAAATAGCGCATTTCTAATAAAAATATAAATACCAAAATAGACATAAAATATTTAAATTTGCATTGAAATAAATATACAAAATGCACATACAATAAAGTAAATTTGTATTGAAAGAGATATGCAAAAATACATATAAAACAATGTAAATTTGTTTCAAAATATATATACGAATACAAATAAAAAACGTAGATTTCTATAAAAATATATATACAAAATACACATAAAATTAAGTAAATACGTATAAAAAAATGTATACAAAATAGACATAAAATAATGTAATTTCGAATTAAAATAAATGTAAATTTGAATGAAAATATATAAACAAATACACTTAAAAGAACGTAAATTTGTATAAAATATATATGCAAGATACACATTAAATAATGTAAATGCGTATAAAAAAATATATACAAAAAACAAATAGAATAATGTAAAATCGTATCAAAATAAATACACAGAATATCAATAAAATAATGTAAATTTGTATGAAAATAAAGATGCAAAATTCCCAAAAATTATCGCATTTTTTATAAAAATATATATACCAAAATACACATAAAATATTTAAATTTGTATTGAAATAAATATACAAAATGCATATACAGTAAGGTAAATTTGTATTAAAAGAGATATTCAAAAATACATATAAAACAATGTAAATTTGTTTCAAAATATATATACGAATACACATAAAATAAAGTAGATTTCTATAGATATAGATATATACAAAATACATATGAAATTATGTAAATACGTATAAAAATATATATACAAAATACATATCAAATAATGTAAATTCGTGTCAAATTAAATAAACAAAATATCATGAAAAGAATGTGTATTTGTATGAAAAAAGATAATAGATAATAAATATGTATAAAATATATATTCAAGATACATATTAAATAATGTAAATATGTATAAAAAAGTATATACAAAAAACAAATAGAATACTGTAAAATCGTATCAAAATAAATACACCAAATATTAATAAAATAATGTAAATTTGTATGAAAATAAGGATGCAAAATTCCCATAAAATAGCGCATTTCTCATAAAAAATATATATACTAAAATACACATAAAATATTTAAATTTGTATTGATATAAATATACAAAATGCACATACAATAAGGTAAATTTGTATGGAAAGAGATATGCAAAAATACATATAAAACAATGTAAATTTGTTTCAAAATATATATACGAATACAAATAAAAAAACGTAGATTTATATAAAAATATATATACAAAATACACATAAAATTAAGTAAATACGTATAAAAAAATGTATACAAAATACACATAAAATAATGTAAATTCGATTTAAAATAAATAAACAAAATACCAATAAAAGAATATGTATTTGGATAAATATAAATATACAAAATACACATACAAAATAAACATAAAATAAGGTAGATTTGTTTTCATTTCATACAAATTTACATTATTTTATGTGTATTTTGTACATGTATTTAAATACAAACTTAAATAATTATATGTGTATTTTGTATATATATTTTCATACAAATTGAAATTTATTTTTTTGTTTTTTTGTATATTTTTATTCAAATTTTCGTAATCTTATAAAAATATATATACCAAAATACACATAAAATATTTAAATTTGCATTGAAATAAATATACAAAATGCACATACAATAAGGTAAATTTCTATTGAAAGAGATATGCAAAAATACATATAAAACAATGTAAATTTGTTTCAAAATATATACACGAATACAAATAAAAAAACGTAGATTTCTATAAAAATATATATACAAAATACACATAAAATTAAGTAAATACGTATAAAAAAATGTATAAAAAATACACATAAAATAATGTAAATTCGAATTAAAATAAATAAACAAAATACCAATAAAAGAATGTGTATTTGGATAAATATAAATATACAAAATACATATACAAAATAAACATAAAATAAGGTAGATTTGTAATAAAATATATGTACAAAATACACATAAAATAATGTAAATTTATATGAAAATATATATACAAATACACATAAAATACCATGAATTTGTATAAAAATATATATTCAAAATAAATATTAAATAATGTAAAAGCGTATAAAAATATATATACAAAGTACATACAAAATAATGTAAATTCGTATCAATATAAATAAAAAAAACTCCAATAAAATAATATATATTTGAATGAAAATAAATTTACAAAATACACATAACATAACTAAAATTTGTATTAAAATATATACAAAAATACATAGAAATAATTTGAGTTTGAATGAAAATAGATATACAAAATACACATAAAACAGGTAAATTTCTTTTGAAATGTATATACAAAATAGCCATAAAATATTGTAAATTTGTGTCAAAATATATAAACAAATACACATAAAATAACGTAAATTTGTATGAAAAATATATACAAAATACACATAGAATAATATCAATTCGTATCAAAATTAATGAGCAGAATATCAATAAAATAACGTAAATTTGTATGAAAATAAAGATGCAAAATACCCAAAAAATAAAGCATATGTTTATAAAAATACAGATACAAAAATACATATCGAATAATTAAATTTGTATTAAAATTAATATACAAAATGCATATACAATATAGTAAATTTGTATTGAAAAAATATGCAAAATACACATAAAAGTGTAAATTTGTTTAAAAATCTATATACGAATACACATAATATAAAGTAGATTTCTATAGAAATATATATACAAAATACTCATGAAATGATGTAAATACGTATAAATATATATATATATATATATATATATATATATATATATATATATATATATATATATATATATATATATATATATATATATATATATATATATATATATATATATATATATATATATATATATATATATATATATATATATACAAAATACACATGAAATGATGTAAATACGTATAAATATATATATACAAAATACACATTAAATAATTTAAATTCTCGTCAAGATAAATAAACAAAATATCAATAAAAGAATTTGTATTTGTATGAAAATAGATATAGAAAATACTCATAAAATTATTTTGTATATCTATTTTATACAAATGTACGTTATTTTATGTGAATTTGTTTTCATTTCATACAAATTTACATTATTTTATGTGTATTTTGTACATGTATTTAAATACAAACTTAAATAATTATATGTGTATTTTGTATATATATTTTCATACAAATTGAAATTTATTTTTTTGTTTTTTTGTATATTTTTATTCAAATTTTCGTAATCTTATAAAAATATATATACCAAAATACACATAAAATATTTAAATTTGCATTGAAATAAATATACAAAATGCACATACAATAAGGTAAATTTCTATTGAAAGAGATATGCAAAAATACATATAAAACAATGTAAATTTGTTTCAAAATATATACACGAATACAAATAAAAAAACGTAGATTTCTATAAAAATATATATACAAAATACACATAAAATTAAGTAAATACGTATAAAAAAATGTATAAAAAATACACATAAAATAATGTAAATTCGAATTAAAATAAATAAACAAAATACCAATAAAAGAATATGTATTTGGATAAATATAAATATACAAAATACACATACAAAATAAACATAAAATAAGGTAGATTTGTAATAAAATATATGTACAAAATACACATAAAATAATGTAAATTTATATGAAAATATATATACAAATACACATAAAATACCATGAATTTGTATAAAAATATATATTCAAAATAAATATTAAATAATGTAAAAGCGTATAAAAATATATATATACAAGGTACATATAAAATAATGTAAATTCGTATCAAAATAAATCAACAAAACACCAATAAAATAATATATATTTGAATGAAAATAAATCTACAAAATACACATAACATAACTAAAATTTGTATTAAAATATATACAAAAATTCATAGAAATAATTTGAGTTTGTATGAAAATAGATATACAAAATACACATAAAACTAGGTAAATTTCTTTTGAAATGTATATACAAAATACCCATAAAATATTGTAAATTTGTGTCAAAATATAAACAAATACACATAAAATAACGTAAATTTGTATGAAAAATATATACAAAATACACATAGAATAATGTCAATTCGTATCAAAATGAATGAGCAGAATATCAATAAAATAATGTAAATTTGTATGAAAATAAAGATGCAAAATACCCAAAAAATAAATCATATGTTTATAAAAATACATATACAAAAATACACATCGAATAATTAAATTTGTATTAAAATTAATATACAAAATGCGTATATAATAAGGAAAATTTCAATTGAAAAAATATGCAACATACTCGTTTACTCATACAAATTTATATTATTTTATTAGTATTTTGTTTATTTATTTTGATACGAATTACATGATTATATGTGTATTTTATACATATTTTTTATACGTATTTACATTATTTAATGTGTATTTTGTTTATATATTTTCATACAAATTTACGTTATTATATGTGTATTTGTATAAATATTTTGATACAAATTTACTTTATTTCATGTATTTTGTATATATATTTCAATTCAAATTTAGCTTATTTTGTATGTATTTTGTATATATTTTCATACAAATTTAATTACTTCTGTGTATTTTTGTATATAGTTTTATATAAATTTACGTTATTTTAGGTGTATTTTGTATATTTATATTTATACAAATACACATTCTTTTATTGGTATTTTGTTTATTTATTTTGATACGAATTTACATTATTTTATGTGTTTTTTGTATACATTTTTTTATACGTATTTACTTCATTTTATGTGTATTTTTTATATATATTTTTATAGAAATCTACGTTATTTTGTGTATTCGTATATATATTTTGAAACAAATTTACATTGTTTTATATGTATTTTGCATATCTATTTCAATAAAAATTTACCTTATTGTATGTGTTTTTTGTATATTTATTTTAATACAAATTTAATTTTTTGATGTGTATTTTGGTATATATATTTTTATAAAAAAAAATGCGTTATTTTATGGGTATTTTGCTTCTTTATTTTCATACAAATGTACATTATTTTATTAATATTCTGCGTATTTATTTTGATACGATTTTACATTATTCTATTTGTGTTTTGTACATATTTTTTTATACAAATTTACGTTATTTTAAGTGTATTTGTTTATGTATTTTCATTCAAATTTACATTATTTTATGTGTATTTTCTGTATGTATTTCAATACAAATTTACCTAATTTTATGTGTATTTTGTATATTTATTTTCATACAAATTTAAAAAAAAATTGTGTATTTTTGTATATAGTTTGATACACATTTAGGTTATTTTATGTGTATTTTGTATATCTATTTTCATACAAATACACATTCTTTTATTGATATTTTGTTTATTTATTTTGACGCGAATTTTATGTCAATTTGTTTTCATTTCATACAAATTTACGTTATTTTATGTGTATTTTGTACATGTATTTAAATACAAATTTAACTAATTATATGTGAATTTTGTATATCTATTTTCATACAAATTGAAATTTATTTTTTTGTTTTTTTGTATATATTGTTATTCAAATTTTCGTAATCTTATAAAAATATATATACCAAAATACACATAAAATATTTAAATTTGCATTGAAATAAATATACAAAATGCACATACAATAAGGTAAATTTGTATTAAAAGAGATATGCAAAAATACATATAAAACAATGTAAATTTGTTTCAGAATATATATACGAATACAAATAAAGAAAACGTAGATTTCTATAAAAATATATATACAAAATACACATAAAATTAAGTAAATACGTATAAAAAAATGTATACAAAATACACATAAAATAATGTAAATTCGAATTAAAATAAATAAACAAAATACCAATTAAAGAACGTGTATTTGGATAAATATAAATATACAAAATACACATACAAAATAACCATAAAATAAGGTAGATTTGTAAAACAAATATATATACAAAATACACATAAAATAATGTAAATTTATATAAAAATATATATACAAATACACATAAAATACCATGAATTTGTATGAAAATATATATTCAAAATAAATATTAAATAATGTAAAAGCGTATAAAAATATATATACAAAGTACATATAAAATAATGTAAATTCGTATCAATATAAATCAACAAAACACCAATAAAATAATATATATTTGAATGAAAATAAATTTACAAAATACACATAACATAACTAAAATTTGTATTAAAATATATACAAAAATACATAGAAATAATTTGAGTTTGTATGAAAATAGATATACAAAATACACATAGAACTAGGTAAATTTCTTTTGAAATGTATTTACGAAATACCCATAAAATATTGTAAATTTGCGTCAAAATATATAAACAAATACACATCAAATAACGTAAATTTGTATGAAAAATATATACAAAATACACATAGAATAATGTCAATTCGTATCAAAATGAATGAGCAGAATATCAATAAAATAACGTAAATTTGTATGAAAATAAAGATGCAAAATACCCAGAAAATAAAGCATATGTTTATAAAAATACAGATACAAAAATACACATCGAATAATTAAATTTGTATTAAAATTAATATACAAAATGCATATATAATAAGGTAAATTTGAATTGAAAAAATATGCAACATACACGTTTACTCATACAAATTTGTATTATTTTATTGGTATTTTGTTTATTTATTTTGATACGAATTACATGATTATATGTGTATTTTGTACATATATTTTTATACGTATTTACATTATTTAATGTGTATTTTGTTTATATATTTTCATACAAAATTACGTTATTATATGTGTATTTGTATAAATATTTTGATACAAATTTACTTTATTTCATGTATTTTGTATATATATTTCAATTCAAATTTAGCTTATTTTGTGTGTATTTTGTATATATTTTCATACAAATTTAATTACTTCTGTGTATTTTTGTATATAGTTTTATATAAATTTACGTTATTTTAGGTGTATTTTGTATATTTATATTTATACCAATACACATTCTTTTATTGGTATTTTGTTTATTTATTTTGATACGAATTTACATTATTTTATGTGTATTTTGTATACATTTTTTTTATACGTATTCACTTCATTTTATGTGTATTTTGTATATATATTTTTATAGAAATCTACGTTATTTTATGTGTATTCGTATATATATTTTGAAACAAATTTACATTGTTTTATATGTATTTTGCATATCTATTTCAATACAAATTTACCTTATTGTATGTGTTTTTTGTATATATATTTTAATACAAATTTAATTTTTTGATGTGTATTTTGGTATATATATTTTTATAAATAAAAAAATGCGTTATTTTATGGGTATTTTGCTTCTTTATTTTCATACAAATTTACATTATTTTATTAATATTCTGTGTATTTATTTTGATACGATTTTACATTATTCTATTAGTGTTTTGTACATATTTTTTTTATACAAATTTACGTTATTTTAAGTGTATTTGTTTATGTATTTTCTTTCAAATTTACATTATTTTATGTGTATTTTGTGTATGTATTTCAATACAAATTTACCTAATTTTATGTGTATTTTGTATATTTATTTTCATACAAATTTTTAAAAATTTTGTGTATTTTTGTATATAGTTTGATACAAATTTAAGTTATTTTATGAGTATTTTTTATATCTATTTTCACACAAATACACATTCTTTTATTGATATTTTGTTTATTTATTTTGACGCGAGTTTACATTATTTAATGTGAATTTTGTATATATATTTTTATACGTATTTACATCATTTCATGTGTATTTTGTATAGTTTTAAACAAATCTATATTATTTAATGTGTATTTTGTATATATATATATATATATATATATATATATATATATATATATATATATATATATATATATATATATATATATATATATATATATATATATATATATATATATATATATATATACAAATACACATTCTTTTATTGGTATTTTGTTTATTTATTTTGATACTAATTTACATTATTTTATGTGTATTTTGTATACATTTTTTATACGTATTTACTTAATTTTATGTGTATTTTGTATATATATTTTTATAGAAATCTACCTTATTTCATGTGTATTCGTATATATTTTTTGAAACAAATTTACAATGTTTATGTGTATTTTGCATATCTATTTTTGTGTATTCTGTATTTATTTTTGTTATACATAGAATAATGTAAAATCGTATCAAAATAAGTACACAGAATATCAATAAAATAATTTAAATTTGTATGAAAATAAAGATGCAAAATACCCATAAGATAAAGCATTTTTTTTAAATACATATACAAAAATAAACATAGAATAATTAAATTTGTATTAAAATTAATATACAAAATGCACACATACAATAAGGTAAATTTGTATTGAAAAAAAACCCGCAAAATTCAAATAAAACAGTGTAAATTTGTTTCAAAATATATATACGAATACACATAAAATAACGTAGATTTCTATAGAAATATATATACAAAATACACATGAAACTATGTAAATACGTATAAAAATACATATATAAAATACATATTAAGTAATGTAAATTCGTGTCAAAATAAATAAACAAAATATCATGAAAAGAATGTGTATTTATATGAAAATAAATAATAGATAATAAATTTGTATGAAATATATATGCAAGATACACATTAAATAATGTAAATATGTATAAAAAATATATATACAAAAAACAAATAGAATAATGTAAAATCGTATCAAAATAAATACACCGAATATTAATAAAATAATGTAAATATGTTTGAAAATAAAGATGCAAAATTCCCTTCAAATAGCGCATTTCTTATAAAAATATATATACCAAAATACACATAAAATATTTAAATTTGTATTGAAATAAATATACAAAATGCACATAAAATAAGGTAAACCTCTATTGAAAGAGATATGCAAAAATACATATAAAACAATGTAAATTTGTTTCAAAATATATATACGAATACACATGAAATAACGTAGATTTCTATAAAAATATATATACAAAATACACATAAAATTAGGTAAATACGTATAAAAAATGTAAACAAAATACACATAAAATAATATAAATTCGAAACAAAATAAATAAACAAAATACCAATAAAAGAATGTGTATTTGTTCTGTGTATTTTTGTATATAGTTTTATACAAATTTACGATATTTTATGTGTATTTTGTATATTTATATTTATACAAATACACATTCTTTTACTGGTATTTTGTTTATTTATTTTGATACGATTTTTGTGTATTTTGTATTCATTTTTTTATACGTATTTACTTCATTTTATGTGTATTTTGTATATATTTTTATAGAAATCAACGTTATTTTATGTGTATTCGTATATATATTTTGAAACAAATTTACATTGTTTTAGATGTATTTTGCATATCTATTTCAATATAAATTTACCTTACAGTATGTGCTTTTTTTATATTTATTTTAATACAAATTTTAATATATTATGTGTATTTTGGTATATATATTTTTATAAAAAATGCGTTATTTTATGGCTATTTTGCATCTTTATTTTCATACAAATTTACATTATTTAATTAATATTCTGTGTATTTATTTTGATACGATTTTACATTATTCTATTTGTGTTTTGTATATATTTTTTATACATATTTACATTATTTAATTAGTATTTTGTATATATATTTGATACAAATTTACGTTATTTTAAGTATATATGTTTATATATTTTCATTCAAATTTCCATTATTTTATGTGTATTTTGTATATGTATTTCAATGCAAATTTACCTAATTTTATGTGTATTTTGTATATTTATTTTCATACAAATTTAAATTATTTTTGTGTATTTTTGTATATAGTTTTATACAAACAGGTTATTTTATGAGAATTTTGTATATCTATTTTCATACAAATACACATTCTTTTATTAATATTTTGTTTATTTATTTTAACGAGAATTAAAATTATTTAATGTGTATTTTGTATATATATTTTTATACGTATTTACATCATTTCATGTGTATTTTGTATATATATTTCTATAGAAATCTACGTTATATTATGTGTATTCGTAAATAGATTTTTAAACAAATTTACACTTTTATGTGTATTTTGCATATTTTTTCAATACAAATTTACCTTATTGTATATGCATTTTGTATATTAATTTTAATACAAATTTATTTATTCTATGTGTATTTTTGTATATGTATTTTTATAAAAATATGCTTTATTTTATGGGTATTTTGCATCTTTATTTTCATACAAATTTACGTTATTTTATTGATATTCTGCTCATTCATTTTGATACGATTTGACATTATTCTATGTGTATTTTGTATATATTTTTCATACAAATTTACGTTATTTTATGTGCATTTCTTTATATATTTTGACACAAATTTACAATATTTTATGGGTATTTTGTATATATATTTCTAAAGAAATTTACCTAGTTTTATGTGTATTTTGAATATCTATTTTCATACAAACTCAAATTATTTATATGTATTTTTGTATATATATATTTCAATACAAATTTTAGTTAGGTTATGTGTATTTTGTAAATCTATTTTCATTCAAATATATATTATTTTATTTGTATTTTGTTGATTTATATTGATACGAATTTACATTATTTTATATGTACTTTTTATATATATTTTTATACGCATTTATATTATTTAATATTTATTTTGAATATATAATTTTATACAAATTCATGGTATTTTATGTGTATTTGTATATATATTTTCATATAAATTTACATTATTTTATGTGTATTTTGTACATATATTTCATTACAAATTTACCTTATTTTATGTTTATTTTGTATGTGTATTTTGTACATTTATATTTATACACGTTTACTCATACAAATTTATATTATTTAATTGGTATTTTGTTTATTTATTTTGATACGAATTACATGATTATATGTGTATTTTGTACATATTTTTTTATACGTATTTACGTTATTTAATGTGTATTTTGTTTATATATTTTCATACAAATTTACGTTATTATATGTGTATTTGAATAAATATTTTGATACAAATTTACTTTATTTCATGTATTTTGTATATATATTTCAATTCAAATTTAGCTTATTTTGTGTGTATTTTGTATATATTTTCATACAAATTTAAGTACTTCTGTGTATTTTTGTATATAGTTTTATATAAATTTACGTTATTTTATGTGTATTTTGTATATTTATATTTATACAAATACACATTCTTTTATTGGTACTTTGTTTATTTATTTTGATACGAATTTACATTATTTTATTTGTATTTTGTATACATTTTTTTATACGTATTTACTTCATTTTATGTGTATTTTGTATATATATTTTTATAGAAATCTACGTTATTTTATGTGTATTCGTATACATATTTTGAAACAAATTTACATTGCTTTATATGTATTTTGCGTATCTATTTCAATACAAATTTACCTTATTGTACATATAAAGCCATGTAAATTTGTTTCAAAATATATGTACGAATACACATAAAATAACGTAGATTTTTATAAAAATATATATACAAAATACACATAAAATTAAGTAAATACGTATAAAAAAATGTAAACAAAATACACATAAAATAATGTAAACTCGAAACAAAATAGATAAACAAAATACCAATAAAAGAATGCGTATTTGTATAAATATACATGTACAAAATACACATACAAAATAAACATAAAATAAGGTATATTTGTAATGAAATATATGTACAAAATACACATAAAATAATGTAAATTTATATGAAAATATATATACAAATAAAAATAAAATACCATTTATTTGTATAAAATTATATATTCAAAATAAATATTAAATAATGTAAATGCGTATAAAAAATATATATACAAAGTACATATAAAGTAATGTAAATTCGTATCAATATAAATCAACAAAATACCAATAAAATAATATATATTTGAATGAAAATAGATTTACAAAATACATAACCTAACTAAAATTTGTATTGAAATATATACAAAAATACATAAAAATAATTTGAGTTTGTATGAAAATAGATCTTCAAAATATACATAAAACTAGGTAAATTTCTTTTGAAATTTATATACAAAATACCCATAAAATATTGTAAATTTGTGTCTAAATATATAAACAAATACTCATAAAATAACGTAAATTTGTATGAAAAATATATACAAAATACATAGAATAATATCAAATCGTATCAAAATGAATGAGCAGAATATCAATAAAATAACGTAAATTTGTATGAAAATAAAGATGCAAAATACCCATAAAATAAAGCATATTTTTATAAAAATACATATAGAAAAATACACATAGAATAATTACATTTGTATTAAAATTAATATACAAAATACATATATAATAAATTTAAATTTGATTATATTAAATTAAATATATATACAAAATAAACATAAAATAAGGTAAATTTGTAATAAAATATATGTAAGAATACACATAAAATAATATAAATTTGTATGAAAATATATATACAAATACACATAAAATAACATGAATTTGTATAAAATTTGTTTCAAAATATATACGAATACACAATAAAATAACGTAAATTTTTATGAAAATGTGTATATAAAATACACATAAAATACTTTAAATACGTAGAAAAATATATATACAAAATACACATAAAATAATGTAAATTCGGAAAAAAATAAATACACAAAATTCCAATAAAAGAATGTATATTTGTAGGAAAATATATATACAAAAAACAAATAAAATAACTAAAATTTGTATAAAAATATATACAAAAATACTCAAAAATAATTTAAATTTGTTTGAAAATAGATATGCAAAATACACATAAAGTTAGGCAAATTTGTATTGAAATACATATACAAAACTCACATAAAATAATGTAAATTTGTATGAAAATAAATAAACAAATACATATAAAATAACGTGAATTTGGATAAAATATATATACAAAATATACATTAAATATTTTAAATATGCATAAAAATATATTATATTATATATATTTTTATTGATATTTGCGTTATTTATGTGTATTTTGTATATGTTTTCTCATAGAAATTTATATTATTTTATTGGTATTTTGTCTATTTATTTTGATACGAATTACATGATTATTTGTGTATTTTCTACATTTTTTTTATACGTATTTACATTATTTAATGTGTATTTTGTTTATATATTTTTATACAAATTTACGTTATTATATGTGTATTTGAATAAGTATTTTGATACAAATTTACATTATTTTATGTATTTTGTATATATATTTCAATTCAAATTTAGCTTATTTTATGTGTATTTTGTATATCTATTTATTTTAATACAAAATCAAATATTTTATGTTTTTATAAAAAAATGCTTTATTTTATGGGTATTTTGCATCTTAATTTTCATACAAATTTACATTATTTTATTAATATTTTCTGTATTTATTTTGATACGATTTTACATTATTTTTTTTGTGTTTTGTATATATATTTTTTTATACATATTTACATTATTTAATGTGTTTTTTGTATATATATTTGATACAAATTTACATTATTTTAAGTCTATATGTTTATATATTTTCATTCAAATTTACATTATTTTATGTGTATTTTGTATATGTATTTCAATACAAATTTACCTAATTTTATATGTTTTTTGTATATTTATTTTCATACAAGTTTAAATTATTTTTGTGTATTTTTGTTTATAGTTTTATACAAATTTAGGTTATTTTATGTGTATTTTGTATATCTATTTTCATACAAATACACATTCTTTTCATGATATTTTGTTTATTTATTTTGACACGAATTAACATTATTTTATGAGTATTTTGTATATATATTTTGATACGTATTTACATTATTTCAAGTGTATTTTGTATATATATTTCTATAGAAATCTGCGTTATTTTATGTGTATTCGTATATATATTTTGAAACAAATTTACATTGTTTTATGTGTGTTTTGCATATTTTTTCAATACAAATTTACCTTATTGTATGTGCATTTTGTATATTAATTTTAATACAAATTTGATTAATCTATATGTATTTTTGTATATGTATTTTTATAAAAATATGCATTATTTAATGGGTATTTTGCATCTTTATTTTCAAACAAAATTTACATTATTTTATTGATATTCTGTGTATTTATTTTGATATGATTTTACATTATTCTATGTGTATTTTGTATATATATTTTATATAAAATGCATTTGTTTTCATTTCATACAAATCTACTTTATTTTATGTGTTTTTTGTACATGTATTTAAATACAAATTTAACTAGTTATATGTGTATTTTGTATATCTATTTTGTATGTATATTTTCATAGAAATTTACACTATTTTATGAGTATTCGTATATATATTTTGATACAAATTTACATTATTAATGTGTATTTTGCATATCTATTTCAATACAAATTTACTTTATTGTACGTGCATTTTGTATATTTATTTTAATACAAATTTAATTATTTTATATGAATTTTTGTATATATATTTTTATGCAAATATGCGTTATTATATGGATATTTTGCATCTTTATTTTCATACAAATTTACATTATTTTATTGATATTCTCTTTATTTATTTTGATACGATTTAACATTATTCTATGTGTTTTTTGTATATATATATATCTATAAATATATATATATATATATATATATATATATATATATATATATTTATATATATATATATATATATATATATATATATATATATATATATATATATATATATATATATATATATATATATATATATATATATATATATATATATATATATATATATATATATATATATATATATATATATATATATATATATATATATATATATATATAGATATATATATATATATATATATATATATATATATATATATATATATATATATATATATATAGATATTTATATATATATATATATATATATATATATTTACATTATTTAATGTTTATTTTGTATATATATATATTATCCAAATTTACATTATTTTATGTGTATTTGTTTCTATATTTTCATACATATTAACATTATTTTATGTGTTTTTTGTATATATATTTTTCTACTTATTTAAATTATTTTATGTGTATTTTGCATATACATTTTCATAAAAAAAATTACGTTATTTTATTGTGTGTATAAGTATATATTTTGATACAAATTTTATACAAATTCAAGTTATTTAATGTGTATATGTATATATATTTTCATTCAAATTTATATAATTTTATGTGTATTTTTTCATATATTTCATTACAAATTTACCTAATTTTATGTTTATTTTGTATATTTATTTCATTCAATTTTCAATTATTTTATGTGTACATTTGTATTTGTATTTAGGTTATTTTATGTGTATTTTGTATATATATTTTCATCCAAAATTACATTATTATATTGGTATTTTCTTAATTTAATTCGATACGAATTTAGATTATTTCATAGGTATTTTGTATACATATTTTTATACTCATTTACATTATCTAATGTGTGTTTTGTATATATATTTTTATGCAAATTTATTTTATGTTCATTTTTGTACATATATTTTTATAGAAATTTGCGTTATTTTATGTATATAGTTTTACATAAATTTACGTTATTTTTTGTGCATTTTGTATATTTATATTTATACAAATACACATTCTTTTATTGCTATATTGTTTATTTATATTTATACGAACTTACATTATTTTATGTGTATTTTGTATACATTTTTTTATACGTATTTACTTAATATTATGTGTATTTTGTATATGTATTTTAATAGAAATCTATGTTATTTTATGTGTATTCGCATATATATTTTGAAACAAATTTACATTATTTTATATGTATTTTGCATATCTATTTCAATACAAATTTACCTTATTATATGTGCATTTTGTATATTTATTTTGATACAAATTTAAATATTTTATGTGTATTTTGGTATCAATAATTTTATAAAAAATGCGTTATTTTATAGGTATTTTGGATCTTAATTTTCATACAAATTTACATTATTTTATTAATATTCTGTGTATATATTTTGATACGATTTTACATTATTCTATTTGTGTTTTGTATATATTTTTTTATACATATTTACATTATTTAATGTGTATTTTGTATATATATTTTATACAAATTTACGTTATTATATGTGTATTTGTTTATATATTTTCTTTCAAATTTACATTATTTTATGTGTATTTTGTATATGTATTTCAATAGAAATTAACCAAATTTTATGTGTATTTTGTATATTTCTTTTCATACAAATTTAAATTATTTTTGTGTATTTTTGTATATAGTTTTATACAAATTTAGGTTATTTTATGTACGCATTTACATTATTTAATGTGTGTTTTGTATATATATTTTTATACAAAGTTAATTTATTTTACGTTCATTTTTGGACATATATTTTTATAGAAATTAGCGTTATTTTATATGTATTTGTCTATGTTTTCTCATACAAATTTACATTATTTTATTGCTATTTTGTTTATTTAGTTTGATACGAATTACATGATTATATGTGTATTTTGTACATATTTTTTATACGTATTTACATTACTTAATGTGTATTTTGTATATACATTTCAATTCAAATTTAGCTTATTTTATCTGTATTTTGTATATCTATTTTCATACGAATTTAATTACTTCTGTGTATTTTTGTATATAGTTTTATACAAATTTACGTTATTTTATGTGTATTTGGTATATTTATATTTATACAAATACACATTCTTTTATTGGTATTTTGTTTATTTATTTTGATACGAATTTGCATTATTTTATGTGTATTTTGTATACATTTTTTTATACGTATTTACTTCATTTTACGTGTATTTTGTATATATATTTTTATACAAATCTACGTTATTTTATGTGTATTCGTATATATATTTAGAAACAAATTTACATTGTTTTATATGTATTTTGCTTATCTATTTCAATACAGATTTACCTTATTGTATGTGTATTTTGTACTTTTATTTTAATACAAATAAATTTTTTTATGTGTATTTTTGTAAATATATTTAAAAAAAAATGCGTTATTTTATGGGTATTTTGCTTCTTTATTTTCATACAAATTTACATTATTTTATTAATATTCTGTGTATTTATTTTGATACGATTTTACATTATCCTATTTGTGTTTTGTATATATTTTTTTATTCAAATTTACGTTATTTTAAGTGTATTTGTTTATGTATTTTCATTCAAATTTACAGTATTTTATGTGTATTTTGTATATGTATTTCTTTACAAATTTACCTAATTTTATGTGTATTTTGTATATTTATTTCCATACAAATTAAACTTATGTTTGTGTATTTTTATATATAGATTTATACAATTTTACGTTATTTTATGTGTATTTTGTATATGTATTTTCATACAAACACACATTCTTTTATTGATATTTTAATTATTTATTTTGACACGAATTTACATTATTTAATGCGTATTTTGTATATATATTTTTATACGTATTTAGAACATTTCATGTGTATTTTGTATATATATTTCTATAGAAATCTACGTTATTTTATGTGTATTCGTATATATATTTTGAAACAAATCTACATTATTTTATGTGTATTTTGTATATATATTTCATCATAAATTTGCCTTATTTTAAGTTTATTTTTATATCTATTTTCATTCAAATTCAAATCATTTTATGTGTATATATTTATTTGTATTTACGTTATTTTATATGTATTTTCTATATATATTTTCATTCAAAACTACATTATTTTATCGGTATTTTGTTCATATATTTCGATACGAATTTAGATTATTTCATGTGTATTTTCTATACATATACATATAGAGTAAATTTCTATGAAAATATATATTCAAAATACATATAAAATTATGTAAATAAGTATAAAAATATATATATCAAATACACCTAAAAAAATGAAAATTCGTATCAAAATAAATAAATAAAATTCCGATAAAAGAACGTATATTTGTAAGAAAATAAATATACAAAATACACATAAAATTACGCAAATTTGAATAAGAATATATACAAAAATACACAAAATTAATTTCAATTTGTATGAAAATAGATATACAAAATACACATATAATTAGTTAAATTTGTTTTTAAATACATGAACAAAATTCACATAAAATAATGTAAATTTGTATGAAATGAAAACAAATTCACATAAAATAACGTACATTAGTATAAAATAGATATACAAAATATACATAGAATAATGTAAAATCGTATCAAAATAAATACACAGAATATCAATAAAATAATGTAACTTTGTATGAAAATAAAGATGCAAAATACCCATAAAATAAAGCATATTTTTATAAAAATACATATACAAAAATACACATAGAATAGCTAAATTTGAATTAAAATTAATATACAAAATGCACGTACAACAAGGTAAATTTGTATTGAAAAAATATGCAAAATGCACATAAAACAATGTATATATGTTTCAAAATATATATACGAATACACATAAAATAACGAATATTTCTATAGAAATATATATACAAAATACACATGAAATGACGTAAATACGTATAAAAATATATATACACAATACATTAAATAATGTAAATTCGCATCAAAATAAATAAACAAAATATCAATAAAAGAATGTGTATTTGTATGAAAATAGATATACAAAATACACATAAAATATTATAAATTTGTAGAAAACTCTATACAAAAATACACAAAAAATAATTTAAATTTGTATAAAATATATATACAAAATACACATGAAATTAGGAAAATTTCTATTGAAATACATATACAAAATACACATAAAATAATGTAAATTTGAATAAAAATATATAAACAAATACACTTAAAATAACGAAAATTTGTATGAAATATATGTAGAAAATACACATTAAATAATGTAAATATGTATAAAAAAATATATAGAAAACACAAATAGAATAATGTAAAATAGTATCAAAATAAATACACAGAATATTAATAAAATAATGTAAATTTGTATGAAAATAAAGATGCAAAATACCCATAAAACAACGCATTTTTTATGAAAATATATATACCAAAATGCATATAAAATATTTAAATTTGTATGACAATAAATATACAAAATGCAAATAAAAGAATTTTTACTTGTATAAATATAAATATACAAAATACACATAAAATAACTAAAATTGTATAAAACTATATACAAAAATAAACAAAAATAATTAAATTTTTATGAAAATAGATATACAAAAGACACATAAAATAAGCTATATTTGAATTGAAATAAATATAGAAAATACATATAATAATGTAAATTTGTATCAAAATATATATTCAAATACACATATATTAAAATTAATACACAAAATGAGTATATAATAAGGTAAATTTGTATTGAAAAAATATGCAACATACACGTTTACTCATACAAATTTATATTATTTTATTGGTATTTTGTTTATTTATTTTGATACGAATTACATGATTATATGTGTATTTTGTACACATTTTTTTATACGTATTTACATTATTTAATGTGTATTTTGTTTATATATTTTCATACAAATTTACGTTATTATATGTGTATTTGTATTAATATTTTGATACAAATTTACTTTATTTCATGTATTTTGTATATATATTTCAAATCAAATTTAGCTTATTTTGTGTGTATTTTGTATATATTTTCATACAAATTTAATTACTTCTGTGTATTTATGTATATAGTTTTATATAAATTTACGTTATTTTATGTGTATTTTGTATATTTATATTTATACAAATACACATTCTTTTATTGGTATTTTGTTTATTTATTTTGATACGAATTTACATTATTTTATGTGTATTTTGTATACATTTTTTTATACGTATTTACTTCATTTTATGTGTATTTTGTATATATATATATTTATAGAAATCTACGTTATTTTATGTGTATTCGTATACATATTTTGAAACAAATTTACATTGCTTTATATGTATTTTGCGTATCTATTTCAATACAAATTTACCTTAATGTATGTGTTTTTTATATATTTTTTTTAATACAAATCTAATTTTTTTATGTGTATTTTGGTATATATATTTTTATAAATAAAAAAATGCGTTATTTTTGGGTATTTTGCCTCTTTATTTTCATACAAATTTACATTATTTTATTAATATTCTGTGTATTTATTTTGATACGATTTTACATTATTCTATTTGTGTTTTGTATATATTTTTTTTATACAAATTTACGTTATATTAAGTGTATTTGTTTATGTATTTTCATTCAAATTTACATTATTTTATGTGTATTTTGTATATGTATTTCCATACAAATTTACCTAATTTTATGTGTATTTTGTATATTTATTTTCATACAAATTTAAAATATTTTTGTATATAGTTTGATACAAATTTAGGTTATTTTATGTGTATTTTGAATATCTATTAAATATATATACAAAATACATATGAAATTATGTAAATACGTATAAAAATATATATACAAAATACATATCAAATAATGTAAATTAGTGTCAAAATAAATAAACAAAATATCATGAAAAGAATGTGTATTTGTATGCAAATAGATAATAAATTTGTATAAAATATATATGCAAGATACACATTAAATAATGTATATGTATAAAAAGTATACAAAAAACAAATAGAATAATGTAAAATCGTATCAAAATAATTACACCAAATATTAATAAAATAATATAAATTTGTATGAAAATAAAGATGCAAAATTCTATAAAATAGCGTATTTCTTATAAAATATATATACCAAAATACACATAATTTTTTTAAATTTGTATTGAAATAAATTTACAAAATGCATATACAATAAGGTAAATTTGTATTGAAAGAGATATGCAAAATACATATAAAACAATGTAAATTTGTTTCAAAATATATATACTAAAACAAATAAAAACGAAGATTTCTATAAAATTATATATACAAAATACACATAAAATTAAGTAAATACGTATAAAAAATGTATTCAAAATACACATAAAATAATGTAAACTCGAATTAAAATAAATAAAAAATACTAATAAAAGAATGTGTATTTGATAAATATAAATATACAAAATACACATACAAAATAAACATAAAATAAGATAGATTTGTAATGAAATATATGTACAAAATACACATACAATAATGTAAATTTATATGAAAATATATATACAAATACACATAAAATACCATGAATTTGTATAAAATATATATTCAAAATAAATATTAAATAATGTAAGAGCGTATAAAATATCTATACAAAGTAAATATAAAATTAAAATTAAGATTCAAAATACATATAAAATAACTAAATTTTTATAAAATTATTGATACAATAATAAACATAAAATATTTGAACTTGTATTACAATAAATATACAAAATGCAGATACAATAAGGTAAATTTGTATTGAAATAGATATGGAAAATACATATAAAATAATGTAAATTTGTTTCAAAATATATATACGAATACACATAAAATAACGTAGATTTCTATAAAAAAAATACATATACAAATTACACATCAAATTAAGTGAATACGTATAAAAAAAATGTATACAAAATACACATAAAATAATGTAAATTCGTATAAATGTAAATAAACAATATATCAATAAAAGAATATGGATTTGTATAAATATAAATATACAAAATGCACATAAAATAACGTAAATTTATATAAAACTATATACATAAAATAACGCAGATTTCTATAAAAATATATGTACAAAAATGAACATAAAATAAATTTGCATAAAAATATATACCAAACACACATGAGATAATGTAAATGAGTATAAAAATATGTCTACCAAAGACCTATGAACTAATCTAAATTCGTATCGAAGTAAAATAAGAAATACCAATAAAATAATGTAATGTTGGATGAACATATATATAGAAAATGCATATAAAATAACCTAAATACAAATACAAATATACACATAAAATAATTTAAAATTGAATGAAATAAATATACAAAATAAACATAAAATAAGGTAAATTTGTAATGAAATATATGAAAAAATACACATAAAATAATATAAATTTGTATGAAAATATATATACAAATACACATTAAATAACATGAATTTGTATAAAATTTGTATCAAAATATATATTTATACACACAATAAAATAACGTAATTTTTTTTATGAAAATGTATATACAAAATACACATAAAATAATTTAAATACGTAGAAAAATATATATACAAAAAACACATAAAATAATGTAAATATGTATGAAAATATATAAACAAATACACATAAAATAATGTAAATTTGGATAAAATATATATACAAAATGAACATATATATATACAAAATGAACATTAAATAATGTAAATATATATATAAAAAACTATATACAAAAAACACATAGAATAATGTTAAATCGTATGAAATAAATAAAGAGAATATCAATAAAATAATGTAAATTTGTATGAAAATAAAGATGCAAAATATCCATATAATAACGCATATTTGCATAAAAATATATATACAAAAAGACATATAAAATAATTAAATTTGTATTAAAATAAATATACAAAATGAACGTACAATAAAGTAAATTTGTATTGAAATAGATATGCAAAATACACATTAATAATGTAAATTTGTATCAAAATATATATTCGAATACTCATAAAATAGAGTAAAGTTCTATGAAAATATACATACAAAATAGATATACAAAATACACATATAACTAGTTAAATTTGTATTTAAATACATGTACAAAAAACACATAAAATAATGTAGATTTGTATGAAATGAAAACAAATACATTTTATATAAGATATATATACAAAATACACATAGAATAATGTAAAATCATATCAAAATAAATACACAGAATATCAATAAAATAATGTAAATTTGTATGAAAATAAAGATGCAAAATACCCATAAAATAAAGCATATTTTTATAAAAATACATATACAAAAATACACATAGATTAATCAAATTTGTATTAAAATTAATATACAAAATGCACATACAATAAGGTAAATTTGTATTAAAAAAATATGCAAAATACACATAAAACAATGTAAATTTGTTTCAAAATATATATACGAATACACATAAAATAACGCAGATTTCTATAGAAATATATATACAAAATACACTTGAAATAATGTAAATACGTATAAAAATATATATACAAAATACTCATTAAATAATGTTAATTCGTGTCAAAATAAATAAACAAAATATCATGAAAAGAATGTGTATTTGTATGAAAATAGATATACAAAATACACATAAAATAACATAAATTTGTATAAAACTATATACAAAAATACACAAAAATAATTTAAACTTGTATGAAAATAAATATACAAAAAACATATAAAATTAGGTAAATTTGTATTGAAATACATATACAAAATACACATAAAATAATGTAAATTTGAATGAAAATATATAAACATATAGACTTAAAATAACGTAAATTTGTATTAAATATATATACAAAAAAGACATTAAATAATGTAAATATGTATAAAAAAATATATACAAAACACAAATAAAATAATGTATAATCGTATCAAAATAAATACAGAAAATATTAATAAAATAATGTAAATTTGTATGAAAAATAAGATGCAAAATACCCATAAAATAACGCATTTTAAAAAAAAAAAAATATATACGAAAAAACATAAAATATTTGATTTTGTATTAAAATAAATAGATATACAAAATACACATAAAATAAGCTAAATTTGAATTGAAATATATATACAAAATACATAAAACAATGTAAATTTGTATCAAAATACTTATACAAATACACATATAATAACGTAAATTTGTATAAAAATATATAAACAAAATACACATTATATAATGTAAATACGTATAAAAAAATGTACAAAATACACAAATAATCATGTAATTCGTATCAAAATAAATAGACAAAATACCAATAAAATAATGTAAATTTCTATGAGAAAACATATACAAAATACACATAAATAACGCAAATATCAATAAAAATATATATAATATATTTAAATATTTAAAATATTTAATGTATATTTTGTATATATATTTTATCCAAATTTACGTTATTTTATATGTATTTGTTTATATATTTTCATACAAATTTACATTATTTTATGTGAGTTTTGTATATATATTTCAATACAAATTTGCCTAACTTTATGTGTATTTTGCATATCTATTTTCAAACAAATTTAAATTATTTTTGTGTATTTTTGTATATATTTTTATACAAATTTTAGTTATTTTATTTGTTTTTTGTATATATATATTTTCCTACAAATATACATTCTTTTATTGGAATTTTGTGTATTTAATTTTTTACGAATTTACATTATTTTTTGTGTATTTATATATATATTTTCATATAAATTTACATTATTTTATGTGTATTTTGTACATATATTTCATTACAAATTTACCTTATTTTATGTTTATTTTGTATGTGTATTTTGTACATTTATATTTATACAAATACACATTCTTTTATTGGTATTTTGTTTATTTATTTTGTTTCGAATTTACATTATTTTATGTGTATTTTGTTTACATTTTTTATACGTATTTACTTAATTTTATGTGTATTTTGTATATATATTTTTATAGAAATCTACGTTATTTTATGTGTATTCGTACATATATTTTGAAACAAATTTACATTGTTTTATATGTACAATAAGGTAAATTTGTATTGAAATAGATATGCAAAATACATATAAAGCAATGTAAATTTGTTTCAAAATATGTATACGAATACACATAAAATAACGTAGATTTCTATAAAAATATATACAAAATACACATAAAATGAAGTAAATACGTATAAAAAAATGTATACAAAATACACATAAAATAATGTAAATTCGTATCAAAATAAATAAACAAAATACCAATAAAAGAATGTGTATTTGTATAAATATAAATATACAAAATACACATAAAATTACGTAAATTTATATAAAACTATATACAAAAATACACAGAAGTAATTAAATTTGTATGAAAATATATACAAAATACACACTAAATAAGCTAAATTTGAATTGAAATATATATATACAAAATACATGAAATAAAGTAGATTTGTATCAAAATATTTATACAAATACACATATAATAACGTAAATTTGTATGAAAATATATAAACAAAATACATATTAAATAATGTAAATACGTATAAAAAAATGTGTACAAAATACACATATAATCATGTAATTCGTATCATAATAAATAAACAAAATACCAATAAAATAATATAAATTTGTATGAGTGAGCGTGTATAAAAATAAATGTGCAAAATACACATACAAAATAAACATAAAATAAGGTAAATTTGTAATGAAATATATGTACAAAATACACATAAAATAATGTAAATTTATGAAAATATATATACAAATACACATAAAATACCATGAATTTGTATAAAATTATATATTCAAAATAAATATTAAATAATGTAAATGCGTATAAAAATATATATAAAAAGTACATATAAAAAAATGCAAATTCGTATCAATATAAATCAACAAAATACCAATAAAATAATATATATTTGAATGAAAATAGATTTACAAAATACACATAACATAACTAAAATTTGTATTGAAATATATACAAAAATACATATAAATAATTTGAGTTTGTATGAAAATAGATATTCAAAATACACATAAAACTATGTAAATTTCTTTTGAAATATATATACAAAATACCCATAAAATATTGTAAATTTGTGTCAAAATATATAAACAAATACACATAAAATAACGTAAATATGTATGAAAAATATATACAAAATACACATAGAATAATGTCAAATCGTATCAAAATGAATGAGCAGAATATCAATAAAATAACGTAAATTTTGTATGAAAATAAAGATGCAAAATACCCATAAAATAAAGCATATTTTTTTAAAAATACATATACAAAAATACACATAGAATAATTAAATTTCTATTAAAATTAATATACAAAATGCATATAGAATAAGGTAAATTTGTATTGAAAAAATATGCAAAATACACATAAAAGTGTAAATTTGTTTAAAAATCTATATACGAATACACATAATATAACGTAGATTTCTATAGAAATATATATACAAAATACACATAAAATTAGATAAATTTGTATTGAAATACATATACAAAATACACATAAAATAATGGAAATTTGAATGAAAATATATAAACATATACACTTAAAATAATGTAAATTTGTATGAAATATATATACAAAATACTAATTAAATGATGTAAATATGTATAAAAAAATATATACAAAACACAAATAGAATAATGTAAAATCGTATCAAAATAAATACACAGAACATTAATAAAATAATGTAAATTTGTATGAAAATAAAGATGCAAAATAGCCATAAAATAACGCATTTTTTTATAAAAATATATATACCAAAATACACATAAAATATTAAAATTTGTATTAAAATAAATATAAAAAATGCACATACTGTAAGGTAAATTTGTATTGAAATAGATATTCAAAATACATATAAAACAATGTAAATTTGTTTCAAAATATATATACGAATACATATAAAATAACGTTGATTTCTATAAAAATATATACAAAATACACATAAAAATCGTATCAAAATAAATAAACAAAATACCAGTAAAAGAATGTGTATAAAAAAATGAATACAAAATACACATAAAAATCGTATCAAAATAAATAAACAAAATACCAATAAAAGAATGTGTATTTGTATAAATATAAATATACAAAATGCACATAAAAAATCGCAAATTTGTATAAAACTATATACAAAAATACACAGAACAAATACACATTCTTTTATTGGTATTTTGTGTATTTATTTTGTTTCGAGTTTACATTATTTTATGTGTATTTTGTTTACATTTTTTTTATACGTATTTAGTTAATTTTATGTGTATTTTGTATATATATTTTTATAGAAATCTACGTTATTTTATATGTATTCGTATATATATTTTGAAACAAATTTACATTGTTTTAAATGTATTTTTGCATATCTCTTTCAATAGAAGTTTACCTTATTGTATGTGCATTTTGTATATTTATTTCAATACAAATTTAAATATTTTATGTGTATTTTGGTATATATATTTTTATAAGAAATGCGCAATTTGAGAATTTTGAATCTATATTTTCATACAAATTCATGGTATTTTATTAATATTCAGTGTATTTATTTTGATACGATTTTACATTATTCTATTTGTTTTTTGTATATATATTTTTGTGTATTTTTGTATATAGTTTTATACAAATTTAGGTTATTTTATGTACGCATTTACATTATTTAAAGTTTGTTTTGTATATATATTTTTATGCAAATTTACTTTATTTTATGTGCATTTTTGTACATATATTTTTTTAGAAATTTGCGTTATTTTATGTGTATTTGTATATGTTTTCTCATGCAAATTTACATTATTTTATTGCTATTTTGTTTATTTATTTTGATACGAATGAAAATAGATATACAAAATATTCATAAAATAAACTAAATTTGTATTGAAATATATATACAAAATACATAAAATAATGTAAATTTGTAACAAAGTATTTTAACAGATGCGCATAAAATAACGTAAATTTGTTTTAAAATATACAAAATACACATTAAATAATGTAAATATGTATAAAAAAATATATACAAAACACAAATAGAATAATGTAAAATCGTATCAAAACAAATACACAGAATATTAATAAAACGTTATTTTATACTGTTTGTTTGAAAATAGATATGCAAAATACACATGAAGTTAGGCATATTTGTATTGAAATACATATACAAAACTCACATAAAATAATGTAAATTTGTATAAAAATATATATACAAATACACATAAAATAACGTAAATTTGGTTAAAATATATATATACAAAATATACATTAAATATTTTAAATATGTATAAAAATATATTCTATTATATATATTTTTTTTGACATTTGCGTTATTTATGTGTATTTTGTATATGTTTTCTCATAGAAATTTACATTATTTTATTGGTATTTTGTCTATTTATTTTGATACGAATTACATGATTGTTTGTGTATTTTGTACATTTTTTTATACGTATTTACATTATTTAATGTGTATTTTGTTTATATATTTTTTTACAAGTTTACGTTATTATATGTGTATTTTTATAAGTATTTTGATAAAAATTTACATTATTTTATGTATTTTGTATATATATTTCAATTCAAATTTAGCTTATTTTATGTGTATTTTGTATATCTATTTTAATACAAATTTAATTACTTTAATGTATTTTTGTACATAGTTTTATATAAATTTACGTTTTTTTATGTGTATTTTGTATATTTATATTTATACAAACACACATTCTTTTATTAGTATTTTGTTTATTTATTTTGATACGAGTTTACATTATTTTATGTGTATTTTGTATACATTTTTTTATACGTATTTACTTAATTATATGTGTATTTTGTATATATATTTTTATAGAAATCTACGTTATTTTAGGTGTATTCCTTTATATATTTTGAAACAAATTTACATTGTTTTATATGTATTTTGCGTATCTATTTCAATACAAATTTACCTTATTGTATGTGCATTTTGTATACTTATTTTAATACAAAATCAGATATTTTATGTGTTTTCGTATATATATTTTTATAAAAAATGCTTCATTTTATGGGTATTTTGCATCTTAATTTTCATACAAATTTACATTATTTTATTAATATTTACATTATTCTATTTGTGTTTTGTAAATATGTATAAAAAATATATATACAAAACACAAATAGAATAATGTAAAATCGTATCATAATAAATACATAGAATGTAAATAAAATAATGTAAGTTTGTATGAAAATAAAGATGCAAAATACCCATAAAATAACGCATTTTTTATAAATATACAAAATACACATGAAAGGATGTAAATACGTATAAATATATATATATATATATATATATATATATATATATATATATATATATATATATATATATATATATATATATATATATATATATATATATATATATATATATATATATATATATATATATATATATATATATATATATATATATATATATATATATATATATATAATGTAAATTCGTGTCAAAATAAATAAACAAAATATTAATAAAAAGAATGTGTATTTGTATGAAAATATATATACAAAATACACATAAGATAACATAAATTTGTATAAAACTATATACAAAAATACACAAAAATAATTTAAATTTGTATGAAAATAAATATACAAAATACACATAAAATTAGGTAAATTTGTATTGAAATACATATACAAAATACACATAAAATAATGTAAATTTGAATGAGAATATATAAACAAATACACTTAAATTAACGTAAATTTGTATAAAGTATATATACAAAATACTCATAAATAATGTAAATATGTATAAAAATATATACAAAACACATATAGAATAATGTAAAATCGTATAAAAAAAATACACAGAATGTTAATAAAATAATGTAAATTTGTATGAAAATAAAGATGCAAAATACCCATAAAATAACGCATTTTTTTTATAAAAATATATTTACAAAAATACACATAAAAAAATTAATTTGTATTACAATAAATATACAAGCTACACATACAATAAGGTAAATCTGTATTGAAATAGATATGCAAAATACATATAAAACAATGTAAATTTGTTTCAAAATATATATACGAATACACATAAAATAACGTAGATTTCTATAAAAATATATATACAAATAAATAAATGAATAAATGAAGTAAATACGTATAAAAAAATGTATACAAATTACACATAAAATAATGTAAATTCGTATCAAAATAAATAAACAAAATACCAAAAAAAGAATGTGTATTTGTATAAATATAAATATACAAAATACACATAAAATAACGTAAATTTGTATAAAACTATATACAAAAATACACTGAAGTAATTAAATTCGTATGAAAATAGATATACAAAATACAGATAAAATAAGCTAAATTTGAATTGAAATATATATACAAAATACATGAAATAAAGTAAATTTGTATCAAAATATTTATACAAATACACATATAATAAATTTGTTTCAAAATATATATACGAATACACATGAAATAACGTATTTTTATTTTGTATATATATTTTTATACAAATTTAATTACTTCTGTGTATTTTTGTATATAGTTTAATACAAATTTACGTTATTTTATGTGTATTTTGTATATTTATATTTATACAAATACACATTCTTTTATTGGTATTTTGTTTATTTATTTTGATACAATTTACATTATTTATGTATTTTGTATACATTTGTATACGTATTTACTTCTTTTATGTGTATTTATATATTTTTATAGAAATCTACGTTATTGTGTGTATTCGTATATATTTTGAAACAAATTTACATTGTTTTATATGTATTTTATATGTATTTCAATACAAATTTACCTTTATGTATGTGCATTTTGCATATTTATTTTAATACAAATTCAAATCTTTATGTGTATTTTGGTATATATATTTTTATAAAAAAAATGCGTTTCTTTATGGGTATTTTGCATCTTAATTTACATACAAATTTACATTATTTTATTAAGATTCTGCGTATTTATTTTGATACTATTTTACATTATTCTATTTGTGTTTTGTATATATATTTTAATACATATTTACATAATTTAATGTATTTTTATATATATTTTATACAAATTTACGTAATTTTAGGTGTATTTTTAATATATTTTCATTCAAATTTAAATATTATTTTATGTGTATTTTGTATATGTATTTCAATACAAATCTACCTAATTTTATGTATATTTTGTACATGTATTTAAATACAAATTGATTTAATTATATGAGTATTTTGTATATCTATTTTCATACAAATTGAAATTAATTTTGTGTATTTTTGTATATATTTTTATACAAATATATTTTGTATATTATTTTTCCTACATATATACGTTCTTTTATCGTAGTTTTGTTTATTTATTATTTTACTAATATACATAATTAAAGGATTATTTGATATGTATATTTTTATACTTATTTATATAATTTTATTTGTGTTTTGAATATATATTTTCATAGAAATTTACTCTATTTTATGGGTATTCTTATATATATTTTGATACAAATTTACATTATTTATGTTTATTTTGCATATCTATTTCAATACAAATTTACCATATTGTATGTGTATTTTGTATATTTATTTTAATACAAATTTAATTATTTTATGTGTATTTTTGTAAAAATATGCGTTATTATTTGGGTATTTTGCATCTTTATTTTCATACAAATTTACATTATTTTATTGATATTCTGTTTATTTATTTTGATACGATTTTACATTATTCTATGTGTATTTTGTATATATATTTTTATACACATTTACATTATTTAATGTATATTTTGTATATATATTTTATATAAATTTACGCTATTTTATGTGTATTTGTTTATATATTTTCATATAAATTTACAATATTTTATGTGTAATTTGTATATGTATTTCAATACAGATTTGCCTAATTTTATGTGTATTTTGCATATCTATTTTCAAATAAATTTAAATTATTTTTATGTATTTTTTATATATTTTTATACAAATTTTAGCTATTTTATTTGTATTTTGTATTTATATTTTCCTACAAATATACATTCTTTTAGTGGAATTTTGTTCATTTATTTTCATAAGAATTTACATAATCTTATGTGTATTTTGAATATATATTTTTCTACGTATTTACATTATTTTATGTGTATTTTTATATATATTTTCATAAAAATTTACGTTATTTTATTGTGTGTATTCGTATATGTTTTGATACAAATTTACATTATTTTATGTATATTTTGCATATCTATTTCAATATAGGTTTACCTTATTGTATGTGTATTTTGTATATTTATTTTAATAAAAATTTAATTATTTTATGTGTACTTTGTATACATTTTCTAATACGTATTTACTTCATTTAATGTGTATTTTGTATATATATTTTTATAGTAATCTACGTTATTTTATGTGTATTGGTATATATATTTTGAAGCAAATTTACATTGTTTTATATGTATTTAGCATATCTATTTCAATATAAATCTACCTTATTGTATGTGCATTTTGTATATTTATTGTAATACAAATTTAAATATTTTATTATTTTGGTAAATATATATTTTTATAAAAAAATTTTATATAAATTTCAAATATTTTATGTGTATTTTGTATATCTATTTTCATACAAATACACATTTTTTTATTGATATTTTGTTTATTTATTTTGACGCGAATTCACATTATTTAATGTGTATTGTGTATATATATTTTTATACGTATTTACGTCATTTCATGTGTATTTTGTATATAAATTTCTATAGAACTATGTTATTTTATGTGTATTCGTATATATATTTTGAAACAAATATATATTGAAAAAATATATTGTTTTATGTGCATTTTGCATGTTTTTTCAATATAAATTTACCTTATTGTACGTGCATTTTGTATATTAATTTTAATACAAATTTAATTATTCTATGTGTATTTTTGTATATGTATTTTCATAAAAAAATGCTTTATTTTATGGGTATTTTGCATCTTTATTTTCATACAAATTTACCTTATTTTATTGATATTTTGTGTATTTATTTTGATACGATTTTACATTATTCTATGTATATTTTGTATATATATTTCATACAAATGAACGTTATTTTATGTGAATTTGTTTTCATTTCATACAAATTTACATTATTTTATGTGTATTTTGTACATGTATTTAAATACAAATTTAACTAATTATGTGTATTATGTATATCTATTTTCATACAAATTGAAATTAATTTTGTGTATTTTAGTATATATTTTTATTCAAATTTTCGTAATTTTATGTGAATTTTGTATATTTATTTTCCTACAAATATACGTTCTTTTATCGGAATTTTGTTTATTTATTTTGATACGAATTTTCATTATTTTAGGTGTATTTGATATATGTACTTATTTACATAATTTTATATGTATTTTGAATATATATTTTCATAGAAATTTACTCTATTTTATGTGTATTCGTATATATATTTTGATACAAATTTACATTATTTATGTGTATTTCGCATATCTATTTCAATACAAATTTTCTTTATTGTATGTGCCTTTTGTATATTTATTTTGATGCAAATTTAATTATTTTATGTGTATTTTTGTATATATATTTTTTAACAAATATGCGTTATTATGTGGGTATTTTGCATCTTTATTTTCATACAAATTTACATTATTTTATTGATTGTCTGTTTATTTATTTTGATACGATTTTTCGTTATTCTGTGTATTTTGTATATATATTTTTAGACATTTTTACACTATTTAATGTATATTTTGTACATATATTTTATGGAAATTTACGTTATTTTATGTGTATTTGTTTATATATTTTCATAGAAATTTACATTATTTTATGTGTATTTTGTATATGTATTTCAATAAAAATTTGCCTAATTTCATTTGTATTTTGCATATCTATTTTCCAACAAATTAAAAAAAAATTTGTGTATATTTGTATTATTTTTATACAAATTTTTTTTATTTTATTTGTATTTTGTATATATATTTTCCTACACATATACATTCTTTTAGAGGAAATTTTGTTTATTTATTTTGATACGAATTTACATTATTTTATGTGTATTTTGTATATATATTTTTCTATGTATTTACATTATTTTATGTGTATTTTGTATATATATTTTCATAAAAATTTACGTAATTTTATTGTGTGTATTCGTATATATTTTGATAAAAATTTTCATTATTTTATGTGTTTTTTGCATATCTATTTCAATAAAAATCTACCTTATTGTATGTTTATTTTGTATATTTATTTTAATACAAATTTAATTATTTTATGTGTATTTTTGTATATATTTTTTTTTAAATATGAGATATTTTATGGGTATTTTGCATCTTTAATTTTATAAATTTTTACATTGCCTACATATCTTTTATACGTAGTTACATTATTTAATGTGTATTTTGTTTATATATTTTTATACAAATTTACGTTATTATATGTGTATTTGAATATATATTTTGATACAAATTTACATTATTTTATGTATTTTCTATATTTATTTCAATTCAAATTTAGCTTATTTTATGTGTCTTTTGTATATCTATTTTCATACAAATTTAATTATTTTTGTTTATTTTTGTATATAGTTTTATACAATTTTACGTTAATTTATGTGTATTTTGTATATTTATATTTATACAAGTAAACATTCTTTTATTGGCATTTTAGTTTATTTATTTTGATACGAATTTACATTATTTTATGTGTATTTTGTGTACATTTTCTTATACGTATTTACTTCATTTTATGTGTATTTTGTATATATATTTTATAGAAATCTACGTTATTTTATGTGTATTCGTATGTATATTTTGAAACAAATTTACATTGTTTTATATGTATTTTGCATATCTATTTCAATACAAATTTACCTTATTGTATGTGCATTTTGTATATTTATTGTAATACAAATTTAAATATTTTATGTGCATTTTGGTATATATATTTTCATAAAAAATCCGTTGTTTTATGGGTATTTTGCATCTTTATTTTCATACAAATTTACATTCTTTTATTAATATTATGTGTATTTATTTTGATACTATTTTACATTATTCTATTTGTGTTTTGTATATATTTTTTAATACATATTTACATTATTTAATGTGTATTTTCTATATATATTTCATACAAATTTTCGTTATTTTAAGTGTATTTGTTTATATATTTTTATTCAAATTTATATTATTTTATGTGTATTTTGTATATAAATTTTAATAGAAATTTACCTAATTTTATGTGTATTTTGTATATTTCTTTTCAAACAAATTTAAATTATTTTTGTGTATTTTTGTATATAGTTTTATACAAATTTAGGTTATTTTATGTACGCATTTACATTATTTAGTGTGTGTTTTGTATATATATTTGCAAATTTACTTTATTTTATGTGCATTTTTGTATATATATTTTTATAGAAATTTGCGTTATTTGTATATGTTCTCTCATACAAATTTACATTATTTTATTGCTATTTTGTTTATTTATTTTGATACGAATTACATGATTATATGTGTATTTTGTACATATTTTTTATACGTATTTACATTACTTAATGTGGATTTTGTTTATATATTTTTAAACAAATCTACGTTATTATATGTATTTGTATAAATATTTTGATACAGATTCACATTATTTTATGTATTTTGTATGTACATTTCAATTCTAATTTAGCTTATTTTAGCTGTATTTTGAATATATATTTTCATACAAATTTAATTACTTCTGTGTATTTTTGTATATAGTTTTATACAAATTTACGATATTTTATGTGTATTTTGTATATTTATATTTTTACAAATACACATTTTTTTATACGTATTTACTTAATTTTATGTGTATTTTGTATATATATTTTTATAGAAATTACGTTTTTTTTATTTGTATTCGTATATATATTTTGAAAAAAAATTACATTGTTTTATATGTATTTTTGCATATCTCTTTCAATACAAATTTACCTTATTGTATGTGCATTTTGTATATTTATTTCAATACAAATTTAAATATTTTGTGTATTTTGGTATATATATTTTCATAAGAAATGCGCTATTTTATGGGAATTTTGCATCTTTATTTTCATACAAATTTACATTATTTTATTAATATTCGGTGTATTTATTTTGATACGAATTTACATTATTCTATTTGTTTTTTGTATATACTTTTTTATACATATTTACATTATTTAATGAGTATCTTGCATATATATTTTATATAAATTTATTATCTATTATCTATTTTTATACAAATACACATTCTTTTCATGATATTTTGTTTATTTATTTTGACACGAATTTACATTATTTGATATGTATTTTGTATATATATTTTTATACGTATTTACATAATTTCAAATGTATTTTGTATATATATTTCTATAGAAATCTACTTTATTTTATGTGTATTCGTATATATATTTTGAAACAAATTTACATTGTTTTATATGTATTTTTGAATATCTCTTTTAATACAAATTTACCTTACTGTATATGCATTTTGTATATTTATTTCAATACAAATTTAAATATTTTATGTGTATTTTGGTATATATATTTTTATAAAAAATGCGATAATTTTTGGGAATTTTGCATCTTAATTTTCATACAAATTTACATTATTTTATTGATATTCTGTGTATTTATTTTGATACGACTTTACATTATTCTATTTGTTTTTTGTATATATTTTTTTATACACATTTACATTATTTATACAAATACACATTCTTTTACTGGTATTTTGTTTATTTATTTTGATACGATTTTTATGTATATTTTGTATTCATTTTTTTAAATGTATTTACTTCATTTTATGTGTATTTTGAATATTAATAAAATAATGTAAATTTGTATGAAAATAAAGAGGCAAAATACCCATAAAATAACGCATTTTTTTTATTTATAAAAATATATATACCAAAATACACATAAAAAAATTAAATTTGAATTAAAATAAATATATAAAAAACACATACAATAAGGTAAATTTGTATTGAAATAGATATGCAAAATACATATAAAACAATGTAAATTTGTTTCAAAATATATATACGAATACACATAAAATAACGTAGATTTCTATAAAAATATATACAAAATACACATAAAATGAAGTAAATACGTATAAAAAAATGTATACAAAATGCACATAAAATAATGTAAATTCGTATCAAAATAAATATACAAAATACCAATAAAAGAATGTGTATTTGTATAAATATAAATATACAAAATACACATAAAATAACGTAAATTTATATAAAACTATATACAAAAATACACAGAAGTATTTTAATTTGTATGAAAATAGATATACAAAATAGGGTAAACTCGTTTCAATTTAATAAACAAAATTCAGATAAAAGAACGTATATTTGTAGAAAAAATAAATATACAAAATACACATAAAATAACGAAAATTTGTATGAAAATATATAAAAAAATAAACAAAAATAATTTCAATTTGTATGAAAATAAATATACAAAATACACATGTATTTTGTATATATATTTTCACACAAATTTAATTACTTTTGTGTATTTTTGCATATAGTTTTATATAAATTTACGTTATTTTAGTTGTATTTTGTATATTTATATTTATACAATACACATTCTTTTATTAGTATTTTGTTTATTTATTTTGATACGAGTTTACATTATTTTATGTGTATTTTGTATACCTTTTTTTATACGTATTTACATCACTTTATGTGTATTTTGTATATTTATTTTCATAGAAATCTACGTTATTTTATGTGTATTCGTATATATATTTTTTAAAAAATTTACATGGTTTTATATGTATTTTGCATATCTATTTCAATACAAATTTACCTTATTGTATGTGCATTTTGTATATTTATTTTAATACAAATTCAAATATTTTATGTGTGTCTTGGTATAAATATTTTTATAAAAAATGATTTATTTTATGGGTATTTTGCATCTTAATTTTCATACAAATTTACATTATTTTATTAATATTCTGTGTATTTATTTTGATACTATTTTATATTATTCTACGTGTATTTTGTATATATTTATATACATATTAACATTATTTAATGTGTATTTTGTAT
This sequence comes from Eriocheir sinensis, assembly GCF_024679095.1. Lineage (NCBI taxonomy): Eukaryota > Metazoa > Arthropoda > Malacostraca > Decapoda > Varunidae > Eriocheir > Eriocheir sinensis. Next base: position 238,030 of record NW_026111184.1, on the reverse strand, counting down.
ATATATTTTATACAAATTTACGTTATTTTAAGTGTATTTGTTTATATATTTTCATTCAAATTTACATTATTTTATGTGTATTTTGTAAATGTATTTCAATACAAATTTACCTAATTTTATGTGTATTTTGTATATTTATTTTCATACAAATTAAAATTATTTGTGTGTGTTTTTGTATATAGTTATATACAAATTTAGGTCATTTTATGTGTATATTGTATATCTATTTTTATAGAAATACACATTCTTTTATTGATATTTTGTTTATTTATTTTGACGCGAATTTACATTATTTAATGTGTATTTTATATATATATATTTTTTTATACGTGTTTACATCATTTGATGTGTATTTTGTATATATATTTCTATAGAAATCTACGTTGATTTATGAGTATTCGTATATAGATTTTGATATAAATTTACTCGGTTTTATGTGTATTTTGCTTATTTTTTCAATACAAACTTACCTCATTGTATATGCATTTTGTATATTAGTTTTAATACAAATTTAATTATGCTTTGTGTATTTTTGTATATGTATTTTTATAAAAATATGCTTTATTTTATGGGTATTTTGCATTTTTATTTTCATACAAATTTACATTATTTTATTTATATTCTGTTTATTTTTTTTGGAACAATTTTACGTTATTCTATGTGTATTTTGTATATCTATTTTTATACGTATTTACTTAATTTTATGTGTATTTTGTATATATATTTTTATAGAAATCTACGTTATTTTATGTGTATTCGTATATATATTTTTAAACAAATTTACATTGTTTTATATGTATTTTTGCATATCTCTTTCAATACAAGTTTACCTTATTGTATGTATATATATTTTTTTTATACATATTTACATTATTTAATGTGTATCTTGCATATATATTTCATACAAATTTACTATCTATTTTTTATTTTCATACAAATACACATTCTTTTCATGATATTTTGTTTATTTATTTTGACACGAATTTACCTAGATATGTATTTTGTATACATATTTTTATACGTATTTACATAATTTCATGTGTATTTTGTATATATATTTCTATAGAAATCTACGTTATTTTATGTGTATTCGTATATATATTTTGAAACAAATTTACTTTGTTTTATATGTATTTTTGAATATCTCTTTCAATACATATTTACCTTACTGTATATGCATTTTGTATATTTATTTCAATACAAATTTAAATATTTTATGTGTATTTTGGTATATATATTTTTATAAAAAATCCGCTATTTTATGGGAATTTTGCATTCTTCTTTTCATACAAATTTACATTATTTTATTGATATTCTGTGTATTTATATTGATAGGATTTTACGTTATTCTATTTCTTTTTATTAAATATTTTTTTATAAACATTTACATTATTTAATGTGGGTCTTGCATATATATTTTATGCAAATTTACGTTATGTTAAGTGTATTTTGTATATTTCTTTTCATACATTTTGTGTATTTTTGTATATAGTTTTATACAAATTTAGGTTATTTTATGTACGCATTTACATTATTTAATGTGTGTTTTGTATATATATTTTTATGCAAATTTACTTTATTTTATGTGCATTTTTGTACATATATTTTTTTTAGAAATTTGCGTTATTTTATGTGTATTTGTATATGTTTTCTCATACAAATTTACATTATTTTATTGCTATTTTGTTTATTTATTTTGATACGAATGAAAATAGATATACAAAATATACATAAAATAAACTAAATTTCTATTGAAATATATATACAAAATACATAAAATAATGTAAATTTGTATCAAAATATTTTAACAGATGCGCATAAAATAACGTAAATTTGTTTTAAAATATACAAAATACACATTAAATAATGTAAATATGTATAAAAAAATATACAAAACACAAATAAAATAATGTAAAATCGTATCAAAATAAATACCAGAATATTAATAAAACAATGTAAATTTGTATGAAAATAAAGATGCAAAATACCCATTAAATAACGCATTTTTAAAAAAATATATATACCAAAATACACATGAAAAATTAATTTGTATTAAAATAAATATACAAAATACACATACAATAAGGTAAATCTGTATTGAGATAGAAATGCAAAATACATATAAAACAATGTAAATTTGTTTCATAATATATATACGAATACACATAAAATAACGTAGATTTGTATAAAAATATATATACAAAATACACATAAAATGAAGTAAATACGTATAAGAAAATGTATACAAAATACACATAAAATAATGTAAATTCGTGTCAAAATAAATAAACAAAATACCAATATAAGAATGTTTATTTGTATAAATATAAATAAATAAAATACACATAAAATAACGTAAATTTGTATAAAACTATATACAAAAATACACAGAAGTAATTAAATTCGTATGAAAATAGATATACAAAATACAGATAAAATAAGCTTACTTTGAATTGAAATGTATGTCAAAATATATAAACAAATACACATAAAATAACGTAAATTTGTATGAAAAATATATACAAAATACACATAGAATAATGTCAAATCGTATCAAAATGAATGAGCAGAATATCAATAAAATAACGTAAATTTGTATGAAAATAAAGATGGAAAATACCCATAAAATAAAGCATATTTAAAAAAAAAATACATATACAAAAATGCACATAGAATAGTTAAATTTGTATTAAAATTAATATACAAAATGCATATACAATAAGGTAAATTTGTATTGAAAAAATATGCAAAATACACATAAAAGTGTAAATTTGTTTAAAAATCTATATACGAATTCACATAATATAACGTAGATTTCTATAGAAATATATATACAAAATACACATGAAATGATGTAAATACGTATAAAAATATATATACAAAATACACATTAAATAATTTAAATTCTCGTCAAAATAAATAAACAAAATATCAATAAAAGAATGTGTATTTGTATGAAAATAGATATACAAAATACTCATATACATATGCATAAAAATATATATACAAAACACACATGAGATAATGTAAATGAGTGTAAAAATATGTATACAAAATACCTATGAAATAATCTAAATTCGTATCGAATTAAATTAAGAAATACCAATAAAATAATGTAATTTTGGATGAAAATATATATACAAAATACACATAAAATAACCTAAATACAAATACAAATATACACACAAAATAATTTAAAATTGAATGAAATAAATATACAAAATAAACATAAAATAAGGTAAATTTGTAATGAAATATATGAAAAAATACACATAAAATAATATAAATTTGTATGAAAATACATATACAAATACACATTAAATAACATGAATTTGTATAAAATTTGTATCAAAATATATACTTATACACACAATAAAATAACGTAATTTTTTTATGAAAATGTATATACAAAATACACATAAAATAATTTAAATACGTAGAAAAATATATATACAAAAAACACATAAAATAATGTAAATATGTATGAAAATATATAAACAAATACACATAAAATAATGTAAATTTGGATAAAATATATATACAAAATGAACATATATATATATATACAAAATGAACATCAAATAATGTAAATATATATATAAAAAAAACTATACAAAAAACACATAGAATAATGTTAAATCGTATCAAAATAAATAAAGAGAATATCAATAAAATAATGTAAATTTGTATGAAAATAAAGATGCAAAATATCCATATAATAACGCATATTTGCATAAAAATATATATACAAAAAGACATATAAAATAATTAAATTTGTATTAAAATAAATATACAAAATGAACGTACAATAAAGTAAATTTGTATTGAAATAGATATGCAAAATACACATTAATAATGTAAATTTGTATTAAAATATATATTCGAATACTCATAAAATAGAGTAAAGTTCTATGAAAATATACATACAAAATAGATATACAAAATACACATATAACTAGTTAAATTTGTATTTAAATACATGTACAAAAAACACATAAAATAATGTAGATTTGTATGAAATGAAAACAAATACATTTTATATAAAATATATATACAAAATACACATAGAATAATGTAAAATCATATCAAAATAAATACACAGAATATCAATAAAATAATGTAAATTTGTATGAAAATAAAGATGCAAAATACCCATAAAATAAAGCATATTTTTATAAAAATACATATACAAAAATACACATAGATTAATCAAATTTGTATTAAAATTAATATACAAAATGCACATACAATAAGGTAAATTTGTATTAAAAAAATATGCAAAATACACATAAAACAATGTAAATTTGTTTCAAAATATATATACGAATACACATAAAATAACGCAGATTTCTATAGAAATATATATACAAAATACACTTGAAATAATGTAAATACGTATAAAAATATATATACAAAACACACATTAAATAATGTTAATTCGTGTCAAAATAAATAAACAAAATATCATGAAAAGAATGTGTATTTGTATGAAAATAGATATACAAAATACTCATAAAATAACATAAATTTGTATAAAACTATATACAAAAATACACAAAAATAATTTAAACTTGTATGAAAATAAATATACAAAAAACATATAAAATTAGGTAAATTTGTATTGAAATACATATACAAAATACACATAAAATAATGTAAATTTGAATGAAAATATATAAACATATAGACTTAAAATAACGTAAATTTGTATTAAATATATATACAAAAAAGACATTATATAATGTAAATATGTATAAAAAAATATATACAAAACACAAATAAAATAATGTATAATCGTATCAAAATAAATACAGAAAATATTAATAAAATAATGTAAATTTGTATGAAAAATAAGATGCAAAATACCCATAAAATAACGCAAAATTTATGAAAATATATAAACGAACAAACAAAAAATATTTGATTTTGTATTAAAATAAATAGATATACAAAATACACATAAAATAAGCTAAATTTGAATTGAAATATATATACAAAATACATAAAACAATGTAAATTTGTATCAAAATACTTATACAAATAAACATATAATAACGTAAATTTGTATAAAAATATATAAACAAAATACACATTATATAATGTAAATACGTATAAAAAAATGTACAAAATACACAAATAATCATGTAATTCGTATCAAAATAAATAGACAAAATACCAATAAAATAATGTAAATTTCTATGAGAAAACATATACAAAATACACATAAATAACGCAAATATCAATAAAAATATATATAATATATTTAAATATTTAAAATATTTAATGTATATTTTGTATATATATTTTATCCAAATTTACGTTATTTTATATGTATTTGTTTATATTTTCATACAAATTTACATTATTTTATGTGAGTTTTGTATATATATTTCAATACAAATTTGCCTAACTTTATGTGTATTTTGCATATCTATTTTCAAACAAATGTAAATTATTTTTGTGTATTTTTGTATATATTTTTATACAAATTTTAGTTATTTTATTTGTTTTTTGTATATATTTTTTCCTACAAATATACATTCTTTTATTGGAATTTTGTGTATTTAATTTTTTACGAATTTACATTATTTTTTGTGTATTTATATATATATTTTCATATAAATTTACATTATTTTATGTGTATTTTGTACATATATTTCATTACAAATTTACCTTATTTTATGTTTATTTTGTATGTGTATTTTGTACATTTATATTTATACAAATACACATTCTTTTATTGGTATTTTGTTTATTTATTTTGTTTCGAATTTACATTATTTTATGTGTATTTTGTTTACATTTTTTTATACGTATTTACTTAATTTTATGTGTATTTTGTATATATATTTTTATAGAAATCTACGTTATTTTATGTGTATTCGTACATATATTTTGAAACAAATTTACATTGTTTTATATGTACAATAAGGTAAATTTGTATTGAAATAGATATGCAAAATACATATAAAGCAATGTAAATTTGTTTCAAAATATGTTTACGAATACACATAAAATAACGTAGATTTCTATAAAAATATATATACAAAATACACATAAAATGAAGTAAATACGTATAAAAAAATGTATACAAAATACACATAAAATAATGTAAATTCGTATCAAAATAAATAAACAAAATACCAATAAAAGAATATGTATTTGTATAAATATAAATATACAAAATACACATAAAATTACGTAAATTTATATAAAACTATATACAAAAATACACAGAAGTAATTAAATTTGTATGAAAATATATACAAAATACACACAAAATAAGCTAAATTTGAATTGAAATATATATATACAAAATACATGAAATAAAGTAGATTTGTATCAAAATATTTATACAAATACACATATAATAACGTAAATTTGTATGAAAATATATAAACAAAATACATATTAAATAATGTAAATACGTATAAAAAAATGTGTACAAAATACACATATAATCATGTAATTCGTATCATAATAAATAAACAAAATACCAATAAAATAATATAAATTTGTATGAGTAAACGTGTATAAAAATAAATGTGCAAAATACACATACAAAATAAACATAAAATAAGGTAAATTTGTGATGAAATATATGTACAAAATACACATAAAATAATGTAAATTTATGAAAATATATATACAAATACACATAAAATACCATGAATTTGTATAAAATTATATATTCAAAATAAATATTAAATAATGTAAATGCGTATAAAAATATATATAAAAAGTACATATAAAAAAATGTAAATTCGTATCAATATAAATCAACAAAATACCAATAAAATAATATATATTTGAATGAAAATAGATTTACAAAATACACATAACATAACTAAAATTTGTATTGAAATATATACAAAAATACATATAAATAATTTGAGTTTGTATGAAAATAGATATTCAAAATACACATAAAACTAGGTAAATTTCTTTTGAAATATATATACAAAATACCCATAAAATATTGTAAATTTGTGTCAAAATATATAAACAAATACACATAAAATAACGTAAATTTGTATGAAAAATAGATACAAAATACACTTAGAATAATGTCAAATCGTATCAAAATGAATGAGCAGAATATCAATAAAATAACGTAAATTTTGTATGAAAATAAAGATGCAAAATACCCATAAAATAAAGCATATTTTTTTAAAAATACATATACAAAAATACACATAGAATAATAAAATTTGTATTAAAATTAATATACAAAATGCATATAGAATAAGGTAAATTTGTTTTGAAAAAATATGCAAAATACACATAAAAGTGTAAATTTGTTTAAAAATCTATATACGAATACAAATAATATAACATAGATTTCTATAGAAATATATATACAAAATACACATGAAATGATGTAAATACGTATAAAAATATATATACAAAATACACATTAAAAAATTTAAATTCTCGTCAAAATAAATAAACAAAATATCAATAAAAGAATGTGTATTTGTATGAAAATAGATATACAAAATACTCATAAAATAACCTAAGTTTTTATAAAACTATATACAATAATACACAAAAATAATTTAAATTTGTATGAAAATTAATATACAAAATACACATAAAATTAGATAAATTTGTATTGAAATACATATACAAAATACACATAAAATAATGGAAATTTGAATGAAAATATATAAACATATACACTTAAAATAACGTAAATTTGTATGAAATATATATACAAAATACTAATTAAATGATGTAAATATGTATAAAAAAATATATACAAAACACAAATAGAATAATGTAAAATCGTATCAAAATAAATACACAGAACATTAATAAAATAATGTAAATTTGTATGAAAATAAAGATGCAAAATAGCCATAAAATAACGCATTTTTTATAAAAAATATATATACCAAAATACACATAAAATATTAAAATTTGTATTAAAATAAATATAAAAAATGCACATACTGTAAGGTAAATTTGTATTGAAATAGATATTCAAAACACATATAAAACAATGTAAATTTGTTTCAAAATATATATACGAATACATATAAAATAACGTTGATTTCTATAAAAATATATACAAAATACACTTAAAAATCGTATCAAAATAAATAAACAAAATACCAGTAAAAGAATGTGTATAAAAAAATGAATACAAAATACACATAAAAATCGTATCAAAATAAATAAACAAAATACCAATAAAAGAATGTGTATTTGTATAAATATAAATATACAAAATGCACATAAAAAATCGTAAATTTGTATAAAACTATATACAAAAATACACAGAACAAATACACATTCTTTTATTGGTATTTTGTTTATTTATTTTGTTTCGAGTTTACATTATTTTATGTGTATTTTGTTTACATTTTTTTTACGTATTTAGTTAATTTTATGTGTATTTTGTATATATATTTTTATAGAAATCTACGTTATTTTATATGTATTTGTATATATATTTTGAAACAAATTTACATTGTTTTAAATGTATTTTTGCATATCTCTTTCAATAGAAGTTTACCTTATTGTATGTGCATTTTGTATATTTATTTCAATACAAATTTAAATATTTTATGTGTATTTTGATATATATATTTTTATAAGAAATGCGCAATTTGATGGGAATTTTGCATCTTTATTTTCATACAAATTTACATTATTTTATTAATATTCGGTGTATTTATTTTGATACGATTTTACATTATTCTATTTGTTTTTTGTATATATATTTTTGTGTATTTTTGTATATAGTTTTATACAAATTTAGGTTATTTTATGTACGCATTTACATTATTTAATGTGTGTTTTGTATATATATTTTTATGCAAATTTACTTTATTTTATGTGCATTTTTGTACATATATTTTTTTAGAAATTTGCGTTATTTTATGTGTATTTGTATATGTTTTCTCATGCAAATTTACATTATTTTATTGCTATTTTGTTTATTTATTTTGATACGAATGAAAATAGATATAAAAAATATTCATAAAATAAACTAAATTTGTATTGAAATATATATACAAAATACATAAAATAATGTAAATTTGTAACAAAGTATTTTAACAGATGCGCATAAAATAACGTAGATTTGTTTTAAAATATACAAAATACACATTAAATAATGTAAATATGTATAAAAAAATATATACAAAACACAAATAGAATAATGTAAAATCGTATCAAAACAAATACACAGAATATTAATAAAACGTTATTTTATACTGTTTGTTTGAAAATAGATATGCAAAATACACATGAAGTTAGGCATATTTGTATTGAAATACATATACAAAACTCACATAAAATAATGTAAATTTGTATAAAAATATATATACAAATACACATAAAATAACGTAAATTTGGATAAAATATATATATACAAAATATACATTAAATATTTTATATATGTATAAAAATATATTATATTATATATATTTTTTTTGACATTTGCGTTATTTATGTGTATTTTGTATATGTTTTCATAGAAATTTACATTATTTTATTGGTATTTTGTCTATTTATTTTGATACGAATTACATGATTGTTTGTGTATTTTGTACATTTTTTTTATACGTATTTACATTATTTAATGTGTATTTTGTTTATTTTTTTTACAAGTTTACGTTATTATATGTGTATTTTTATAAGTATTTTGATAAAAATTTACATTATTTGATGTATTTTGTATATATATTTCAATTCAAATTTAGCTTATTTTATGTGTATTTTGTATATCTATTTTAATACAAATTTAATTACTTTAATGTATTTTTGTACATAGTTTTATATAAATTTACGTTTTTTTATGTGTATTTTGTATATTTATATTTATACAAACACACATTCTTTTATTAGTATTTTGTTTATTTATTTTGATACGAGTTTACATTATTTTATGTGTATTTTGTATACATTTTTTTATACGTATTTACTTAATTATATGTGTATTTTGTATATATATTTTTATAGAAATCTACGTTATTTTAGGTGTATTCCTTTATATATTTTGAAACAAATTTACATTGTTTTATATGTATTTTGCGTATCTATTTCAATACAAATTTACCTTATTGTATGTGCATTTTGTATACTTATTTTATTACAAAATCAGATATTTTATGTGTTTTCGTATATATATTTTTATAAAAAATGCTTCATTTTATGGGTATTTTGCATCTTAATTTTCATACAAATTTACATTATTTTATTAATATTTACATTATTCTATTTGTGTTTTGTAAATATGTATAAAAAATAAATATACAAAACACAAATAGAATAATGTAAAATCGTATCATAATAAATACATAGAATGTAAATAAAATAATGTAAGTTTGTATGAAAATAAAGATGCAAAATACCCATAAAATAACGCATTTTTTATAAATATACAAAATACACATGAAAGGATGTAAATATATATATCTATATATATATATATATATATATATATATATATATATATATATATATATATATATATATATATATATATATATATATATATATATATATATATATATATATACAAAATACACATTAAATAATGTAAATTCGTGTCAAAATAAATAAACAAAATATTAATAAAAGAATGTGTATTTGTATGAAAATATATATACAAAATACACATAAGATAACATAAATTTGTATAAAACTATACACAAAAATACACAAAAATAATTTAAATTTGTATGAAAATAAATATACAAAATATACATAAAACTAGGTAAATTTGTATTGAAATACATATACAAAATACACATAAAATAATGTAAATTTGAATGAAAATATATAAACAAATACACTTAAATTAACGTAAATTTGTATAAAATATATATACAAAATACTCCTTAAATAATGTAAATATGTATAAAAAATATATATACAAAACACATATAGAATAATGTAAAATCGTATCAAAAAAAATACACAGAATGTTAATAAAATAATGTAAATTTGTATGAAAATAAAGATGCAAAATACCCATAAAATAACGCATTTTTTTTATAAAAATATATTTACAAAAATACACATAAAAAAATTTAATTGTATTACAATAAATATACAAGCTACACATACAATAAGGTAAATCTGTATTGAAATAGATATGCAAAATACATATAAAACAATGTAAATTTGTTTCAAAATATATATACGAATACACATAAAATAACGTAGATTTCTATAAAAATATATATACAAATAAATAAATGAATAAATGACGTAAATACGTATAAAAAAATGTATACAAATTACACATAAAATAATGTAAATTCGTATCAAAATAAATAAACAAAATACCAAAAAAAGAATGTGTATTTGTATAAATATAAATATACAAAATACACATAAAATAACGTAAATTTGTATAAAACTATATACAAAAATACACAGAAGTAATTAAATTCGTATGAAAATAGATATACAAAATACAGATAAAATAAGCTAAATTTGAATTGAAATATATATACAAAATACATGAAATAAAGTAAATTTGTATCAAAATATTTATACAAATACACATATAATAAATTTGTTTCAAAATATATATACGGATACACATAAAATAACGTATTTTTATTTTGTATATATATTTTTATTCAAATTTAATTACTTCTGTGTATTTTTGTATATAGTTTAATACAAATTTACGTTAGTTTATGTGTATTTTGTATATTTATATTTATACAAATACACATTCTTTTATTGGTATTTTGTTTATTTATTTTGATACGAATTTACATTATTTTATGTGTATTTTGTATACATTTGTTTATACGTATTTACTTCTTTTTATGTGTATTTTGTATATATTTTTATAGAAATCTACGTTATTTTGTGTGTATTCGTATATATATTTTGAAACAAATTTACATTGTTTTATATGTATTTTGCATATGTATTTCAATACAAATTTACCTTATTGTATGTGCATTTTGCATATTTATTTTAATACAAATTTAAATATTTTATGTGTATTTTGGTATATATATTTTTATAAAAAAAATGCGCATCTTTATGGGTATTTTGCATCTTAATTTACATACAAATTTACATTATTTTATTAAGATTCTGCGTATTTAATTTGATACTATTTTACATTATTCTATTTGTGTTTTGTATATATATTTTTTTATACATATTTACATAATTTATTGTGTATTTTTTATATATATTTTATACAAATTTACGTAATTTTAGGTGTATTTTTAATATATTTTCATTCAAATTTAAATATTATTTTATGTGTATTTTGTATATGTATTTCAATACAAATCTACCTAATTTTATGTATATTTTGTACATGTATTTAAATACAAATTGATTTAATTATATGAGTATTTTGTATATCTATTTTCATACAAATTGAAATTAATTTTGTGTTTATTTTGTATATTATTTTTCCTACATATATACGTTCTTTTATCGTAGTTTTGTTTATTTATTTTTACACGAATTTACATTATTTTAGGTGTATTTGATATGTATATTTTTATACTTATTCATATAATTTTATTTGTGTTTTGAATATATATTTTCATAGAAATTTACTCTATTTTATGGGTATTCTTATATATATTTTGATACAAATTTACATTATTTATGTTTATTTTGCATATCTATTTCAATACAAATTTACCATATTGTATGTGTATTTTGTATATTTCTTTTAATACAAATTTAATTATTTTATGTGTATTTTTTTAAAATTATGCGTTATTATTTGGGTATTTTGCATCTTTATTTTCATACAAATTTACATTATTTTATTGATATTCTGTTTATTTATTTTGATTCGATTTTACATTATTATATGTGTATTTTGTATATATATTTTTATACACATTTACATTATTTAATGTATATTTTGTATATATATTTTATAAATTTACGCTATTTTATGTGTATTTGTTTATATATTTTCATATAAATTTACAATATTTTATGTGTAATTTGTATATGTATTTCAATACAGATCTGCCTAATTTTATGTGTATTTTGCATATCTATTTTCAAATAAATTTAAATTATTTTTATGTATTTTTTATATATTTTTATACAAATTTTAGCTATTTTATTTGTATTTTGTATTTATATTTTCCTACAAATATACATTCTTTTAGTGGAATTTTGTTCATTTATTTTCATAAGAATTTACATAATCTTATGTGTATTTTGAATATATATTTTTCTACGTATTTACATTATTTTTATGTGTATTTTTTATATTTTCATAAAAATTTACGTTATTTTATTGTGTGTATTCGTATATGTTTTGATACAAATTTACATTATTTTATGTTTATTTTGCATATCTATTTCAATATAGATTTACCTTATTGTATGTGTATTTTGTATATTTATTTTAATACAAATTTAATGATTTTATGTGTACTTTGTATACATTTTCTTATACGTATTTACTTCATTTAATGTGTATTTTGTATATATATTTTTATAGTAATCTACGTTATTTTATGTGTATTGGTATATATATTTTGAAGCAAATTTACATTGTTTTATATGTATTTAGCATATCTATTTCAATATAAATCTACCTTATTGTATGTGCATTTTGTATATTTATTGTAATACAAATTTAAATATTTTATTATTTTGGTATATATATATTTTTATAAAAAGAGTTTTATATAAATTTCAAATATTTTATGTGTATTTTGTATATCTATTTTCATACAAATACACATTTTTTATTGATATTTTGTTTATTTATTTTGACGCGAATTCACATTATTTAATGTGTATTGTGTATATATATTTTTATACGTATTTACGTCATTTCATGTGTATTTTGTATATATATTTCTATAGAACTATGTTATTTTATGTGTATTCGTATATATATTTTGAAACAAATATATATTGAAAAAATATATTGTTTTATATGCATTTTGCATGTTTTTTCAATATAAATTTACCTTATTGTACGTGCATTTTGTATATTAATTTTAATACAAATTTAATTATTCTATGTGTATTTTTTATATGTATTTTCATAAAAAAATGCTTTATTTTATGGGTATTTTGCATCTTTATTTTCATACAAATTTACCTTATTTTATTGATATTCTGTGTATTTATTTTGATACGATTTTACATTATTCTATGTATATTTTGTATATATATTTCATACAAATGAACGTTATTTTATGTGAATTTGTTTTCATTTCATACAAATTTACATTATTTTATGTGTATTTTGTACATGTATTTAAATACAAATTTAACTAATTATATGTGTATTATGTATATCTATTTTCATACAAATTGAAATTAATTTTGTGTATTTTAGTATATATTTTTATTCAAATTTTCGTAATTTTATGTGAATTTTGTATATTTATTTTCCTACAAATATACGTTCTTTTATCGGAATTTTGTTTATTTATTTTGATACGAATTTTCATTATTTTAGGTGTATTTGATATATGTATTTTTATACTTATTTACATAATTTTATATGTATTTTGAATATATATTTTCATAGAAATTTACTCTATTTTATGTGTATTCGTATATATATTTTGATACAAATTTACATTATTTATGTGTATTTCGCATATCTATTTCAATACAAATTTTCTTTATTGTATGTGCCTTTTGTATATTTATTTTGATGCAAATTTAATTATTTTATGTGTATTTTTGTATATATATTTTTAAACAAATATGCGTTATTATGTGGGTATTTTGCATCTTTATTTTCATACAAATTTACATTATTTTATTGATTGTCTGTTTATTTATTTTGATACGATTTTTCGTTATTCTGTGTATTTTGTATATATATTTTTAGACATTTTTACACTATTTAATGTATATTTTGTACATATATTTTATGGAAATTTACGTTATTTTATGTGTATTTGTTTATATATTTTCATACAAATTTACATTATTTTATTTGTATTTTGTATATGTATTTCAATAAAAATTTGCCTAATTTCATTTGTATTTTGCATACCTATTTTCCAACAAATTAAAAAAAAATTGTGTATATTTGTATTATTTTTATACAAAATTTTTTTATTTTATTTGTATTTTGTATATATATTTTCCTACACATATACATTCCTTTAGAGGAAATTTTGTTTATTTATTTTGATACGAATTTACATTATTTTATGTGTATTTTGTATATATATTTTTCTATGTATTTACATTATTTTATGTGTATTTTGTATATATATTTTCATAAAAAATTACGTAATTTTATTGTGTGTATTCGTATATATTTTGATAAAAATTTTCATTATTTTATGTGTTTCTTGCCTATCTATTTCAATAAAAATCTTCCTTATTGTATGTGTATTTTGTATATTCATTTTAATACAAATTTAATTATTTTATGTGTATTTTTGTATATATTTTTTTTTAAATATGAGATATTTTATGGGTATTTTGCATCTTTAATTTTATAAATTTTTACATTACCTACATATCTTTTATACGTAGTTACATTATATAATGTGTATTTTGTTTATATATTTTTATACAAATTTACGTTATTATATGTGTATTTGAATATATATTTTGATACAAATTTACATTATTTTATGTATTTTCTATATTTATTTCAATTCAAATTTAGCTTATTTTATGTGTCCTTTGTATATCTACTTTCATACAAATTTAATTATTTTTGTTTATTTTTGTATATAGTTTTATACAATTTTACGTTTATTTATGTGTATTTTGTATATTTATATTTATACAAGTAAACATTCTTTTATTGGCATTTAGTTTATTTATTTTGATACGAATTTACATTATTTTATGTGTATTTTGTGTACATTTTCTTATACGAATTTACTTCATTTTATGTGTATTTTGTATATATATTTTATAGAAATCTACGTTATTTTATGTGTATTCGTATGTATATTTTGAAACAAATTTACATTGTTTTATATGTATTTTGCATATCTATTTCAATACAAATTTACCTTAGTGTATGTGCATTTTGTATATTTATTGTAATACAAATTTAAATATTTTATGTGCATTTTGGTATATATATTTTCATAAAAAATGCGTTGTTTTATGGGTATTTTGCATCTTTATTTTCATACAAATTTACATTTTTTTATTAATATTATGTGTATTTATTTTGATACTATTTTACATTATTCTATTTATGTTTTGTATATATTTTTTAATACATATTTACATTATTTAATGTGTATTTTCTATACATATTTCATACAAATTTTCGTTATTTTAAGTGTATTTGTTTATATATTTTTATTCAAATTTATGTTATTTTATGTGTATTTTGTATATATATTTTAATAGAAATTTACCTAATTTTATGTGTATTTTGTATATTTCTTTTCAAACAAATTTAAATTATTTTTGTGTATTTTTTTATATAGTTTTATACAAATTTAGGTTATTTTATGTACGCATTTACATTATTTAGTGTGTGTTTTGTATATATATTTTTTTGCAAATTTACTTTATTTTATGTGCATTTTTGTACATATATTTTTATAGAAATTTGCGTTATTTGTATATGTTCTCTCATACAAATTTACATTATTTTATTGCTATTTTGTTTATTTATTTTGATACGAATTACATGATTATATGTGTATTTTGTACATAATTTTTATACGTATTTACATTACTTAATGTGGATTTTGTTTATATATTTTTAAACAAATCTACGTTATTATATGTATTTGTATAAATATTTTGATACAGATTCACATTATTTTATGTATTTTGTATGTACATTTCAATTCAAATTTAGCTTATTTTAGCTGTATTTTGTATATATATTTTCATACAAATTTAATTACTTCTGTGTATTTTTGTATATAGTTTTATACAAATTTACGATATTTTATGTGTATTTTGTATTCATTTTTTATACGTATTTACTTCATTTTATGTGTATTTTGTATATTTTTATAGAAATTACGTTTTTTTATTTGTATTCGTATATATATTTTGAAAAAAAATTACATTGTTTTATATGTATTTTTGCATATCTCTTTCAATACAAATTTACCTTATTGTATGTGCATTTTGTATATTTATTTCAATACAAATTTAAATATTTTGTGTATTTTGGTATATATATTTTTA
The DNA here is from genome assembly GCF_024679095.1 of Eriocheir sinensis. NCBI lineage: Eukaryota > Metazoa > Arthropoda > Malacostraca > Decapoda > Varunidae > Eriocheir > Eriocheir sinensis. The sequence goes on along the minus strand of NW_026111184.1, from coordinate 220,912 downwards.
TAAGAAATGCGCTATTTTATGGGAATTTTGCATCTTTATTTTCATACAAATTTACATTATTTTATTAATATTCGGTGTATTTATTTTGATACGAATTTACATTATTCTATTTGTTTTTTGTATATACTTTTTTATACATATTTACATTATTTAATGAGTATCTTGCATATATATTTTATATAAATTTATTATCTATTATCTATTTTTATACAAATACACATTCTTTTCATGATATTTTGTTTATTTATTTTGACACGAATTTACATTATTTGATATGTATTTTGTATATATATTTTTATACGTATTTACATAATTTCATATGTATTTTGTATATATATTTCTATAGAAATCTACTTTATTTTATGTGTATTCGTATATATATTTTGAAACAAATTTACATTGTTTTATATGTATTTTTGAATATCTCTTTTAATACAAATTTACCTACGTATTTTGTATATTTATTTCAATACAAATTTAAATATTTTATGTGTATTTTGGTGTATATATTTTTATAAAAAATGCGATAATTTTTGGGAATTTTGCATCTTTATTTTCATACAAATTTACATTATTTTATTGATATTCTGTGTATTTATTTTGATACGACTTTACATTATTCTCTTTGTTTTTTGTATATATTTTTTTATACACATTTACATTATTTATACAAATACACATTCTTTTACTGGTATTTTGTTTATTTATTTTGATACGATTTTTATGTTGCATGTTTTTTCAATATAAATTTACCTTATTGTACGTGCATTTTGTATATTAATTTTAATACAAATTTAATTATTCTATGTGTATTTTTGTATATGTATTTTCATAAAAAAATGCTTTATTTTATGGGTATTTTGCATCTTTATTTTCATACAAATTTACCTTATTTTATTGATATTCTGTGTATTTATTTTGATACGATTTTACATTATTCTATGTATATTTTGTATATATATTTCATACAAATGAACGTTATTTTATGTGAATTTGTTTTCATTTCATACAAATTTACATTATTTTATGTGTATTTTGTACATGTATTTAAATACAAATTTAACTAATTATATGTGTATTATGTATATCTATTTTCATACAAATTGAAATTAATTTTATGTATTTTAGTATATATTTTTATTCAAATTTTCGTAATTTTATGTGAATTTTGTATATTTATTTTCCTACAAATATACGTTCTTTTATCGGAATTTTGTTTATTTATTTTGATACGAATTTTCATTATTTTAGGTGTATTTGATATATGTACTTATTTACATAATTTTATATGTATTTTGAATATATATTTTCATAGAAATTTACTCTATTTTATGTGTATTCGTATATATATTTTGATACAAATTTACATTATTTATGTGTATTTCGCATATCTATTTCAATACAAATTTTATTTATTGTATGTGCCTTTTGTATATTTATTTTGATGCAAATTTAATTATTTTATGTGTATTTTTGTATATATATTTTTAAACAAATATGCGTTATTATGTGGGTATTTTGCATCTTTATTTTCATACAAATTTACATTATTTTATTGATTGTCTGTTTATTTATTTTGATACGATTTTTCGTTATTCTGTGTATTTTGTATATATATATTTTTAGACATTTTTACACTATTTAATGTATATTTTGTACATATATTTTATGGAAATTTACGTTATTTTATGTGTATTTGTTTATATATTTTCATACAAATTTACATTATTTTATGTGTATTTTGTATATGTATTTCAATAAAAATTTGCCTAATTTCATTTGTATTTTGCATATCTATTTTCCAACAAATAAAAAAAAAAATTGTGTATATTTGTATTATTTTTATACAATTTTTATTTTATTTTATTTGTATTTTGTATATATATTTTCCTACACATATACATTCCTTTAGAGGAAATTTTGTTTATTTATTTTGATACGAATTTACATTATTTTATGTGTATTTTGTATATATTTTTTTCTATGTATTTACATTATTTTATGTGTATTTTGTATATATATTTTCATAAAAATTTACGTAATTTTATTGTGTGTATTCGTATATATTTTGATAAAAAATTTCATTATTTTATGTGTTTTTTGCATATCTATTTCAATAAAAATCTACCTTATTGTATGTGTATTTTGTATATTTATTTTAATACAAATTTAATTATTTTGTGTATTTTTGTATATATTTTTTTTTAAATATGAGATATTTTATGGGTATTTTGCATCTTTAATTTTATAAATTTTTACATTACCTACATATCTTTTATACGTAGTTACATTATATAATGTGTATTTTGTTTATATATTTTTATACAAATTTACGTTATTATATGTGTATTTGAATATATATTTTGATACAAATTTACATTATTTTATGTATTTTCTATATTTATTTCAATTCAAATTTAGCTTATTTTATGTGTCCTTTGTATATCTATTTTCATACAAATTTAATTATTTTTGTTTATTTTTGTATATAGGTTTATACAATTTTACGTTAATTTATGTGTATTTTGTATATTTATATTTATACAATTAAACATTCTTTTATTGGCATTTAGTTTATTTATTTTGATACGAATTTACATTATTTTATGTGTATTTTGTGTACATTTTCTTATACGAATTTACTTCATTTTATGTGTATTTTGTATATATATTTTATAGAAATCTACGTTATTTTATGTGTATTCGTATGTATATTTTGAAACAAATTTACATTGTTTTATATGTATTTTGCATATCTATTTCAATACAAATTTACCTTAGTGTATGTGCATTTTGTATATCTATTGTAATACAAATTTAAATATTTTATGTGCATTTTGGTATATATATTTTCATAAAAAATGCGTTGTTTTATGGGTATTTTGCATCTTTATTTTCATACAAATTTACATTCTTTTATAAATATTATGTGTATTTATTTTGATACTATTTTACATTATTCTATTTGTGTTTTGTATATATTTTTTAATACATATTTACATTATTTAATGTGTATTTTCTATACATATTTCATACAAATTTTCGTTATTTTAAGTGTATTTGTTTATATATTTTTATTCAAATTTATATTATTTTATGTGTATTTTGTATATATATTTTAATAGAAATTTACCTAATTTTATGTGTATTTTGTATATTTCTTTTCAAACAAATTTAAATTATTTTTGTGTATTTTTGTATATAGTTTTATACAAATTTAGGTTATTTTATGTACGCATTTACATTATTTAGTGTGTTTTGTATATATTTTTTTGCAAATTTACTTTATTTTATGTGCATTTTTGTACATATATTTTTATAGAAATTTGCGTTATTTGTATATGTTCTCTCATACAAATTTACATTATTTTATTGCTATTTTGTTTATTTATTTTGATACGAATTACATGATTATATGTATTTTGTACATATATTTTTATACGTATTTACATTACTTAATGTGGATTTTGTTTATATATTTTAAACAAATCTACGTTATTATATGTATTTGTATAAATATTTTGATACAGATTCACATTATTTTATGTATTTTGTATGTACATTTCAATTCAAATTTAGCTTATTTTAGCTGTATTTTGTATATATATTTTCATACAAATTTAATTACTTCTGTGTATTTTTGTATATAGTTTTATACAAATTTACGATATTTTATGTGTATTTTGTATATTTATATTTTTACAAATACACATTTTTTTTATACGTATTTACTTAATTTTATGTGTATTTTGTATATATATTTTATAGAAATTACGTTTTTTTTATTTGTATTCGTATATATATTTTGAAAAAAAATTACATTGTTTTATATGTATTTTTGCATATCTCTTTCAATACAAATTTACCTTATTGTATGTGCATTTTGTATATTTATTTCAATACAAATTTAAATATTTTGTGTATTTTGGTATATATATTTTTATAAGAAATGCGCTATTTTATGGGAATTTTGCATCTTTATTTTCATACAAATTTACATTATTTTATTAATATTCGGTGTATTTATTTTGATACGAATTTACATTATTCTATTTGTTTTTTGTATATACTTTTTTATACATATTTACATTATTTAATGAGTATCTTGCATATATATTTTATATAAATTTATTATCTATTATCTATTTTTATACAAATACACATTCTTTTCATGATATTTTGTTTATTTATTTTGACACGAATTTACATTATTTGATATGTATTTTGTATATATATTTTTATACGTATTTACATAATTTCATATGTATTTTGTATATATATTTCTATAGAAATCTACTTTATTTTATGTGTATTCGTATATATATTTTGAAACAAATTTACATTGTTTTATATGTATTTTTGAATATCTCTTTTAATACAAATTTACCTTACTGTATATGCATTTTGTATATTTATTTCAATACAAATTTAAATATTTTATGTGTATTTTGGTATATATATTTTTATAAGAAATGCGATAATTTTTGGGAATTTTGCATCTTTATTTTCATACAAATTTACATTATTTTATTGATATTCTGTGTATTTATTTTGATACGACTTTACATTATTCTATTTGTTTTTTGTATATATTTTTTTTATACACATTTACATTATTTATACAAATACACATTCTTTTACTGGTATTTTGTTTATTTATTTTGATACGATTTTTATGTATATTTTGTATTCATTTTTTTAAATGTATTTACTTCATTTTATGTGTATTTTGAATATTAATAAAATAATGTAAATTTGTATGAAAATAAAGAGGCAAAATACCCATAAAATAACGCATTTTTTTATTTATAAAAATATATATACCAAAATACACATAAAAAATTAAATTTGAATTAAAATAAATATATAAAAAACACATAGAATAAGGTAAATTTGTATTGAAATAGATATGCAAAATACATATAAAACAATGTAAATTTGTTTCAAAATATATATACGAAACACATAAAATAACGTAGATTTCTATAAAAATATATACAAAATACACATAAAATGAAGTAAATACGTATAAAAAAATGTATACAAAATACACATAAAATAATGTAAATTAGTATCAAAATAAATATACAAAATACCAATAAAAAAATGTGTATTTGTATAAATATAAATATACAAAATACACATAAAATAACGTAAATTTATATAAAACTATATACAAAAATACACAGAAGTATTTTAATTTGTATGAAAATAGATATACAAAATACGGTAAATTCGTTTCAATTTAATAAACAAAATTCAGATAAAAGAACGTATATTTGTAGAAAAAATAAATATACAAAATACACATAAAATAACGAAAATTTGTATGAAAATATATAAAAGAATAAACAAAAATAATTTCAATTTGTATGAAAATAAATATACAAAATACACATGTATTTTGTATATATATTTTCACACAAATTTAATTACTTTTGTGTATTTTTGCATATAGTTTTATATAAATTTACGTTATTTTAGTTGTATTTTGTATATTTATATTTATACAATACACATTCTTTTATTAGTATTTTGTTTATTTATTTTGATACGAGTTTACATTATTTTATGTGTATTTTGTATACCTTTTTTATACGTATTTACTTCACTTTATGTGTATTTTGTATATTTATTTTCATAGAAATCTACGTTATTTTATGTGTATTCGTATATATATTTTTAAAAAAATTTACATGGTTTTATATGTATTTTGCATATCTATTTCAATACAAATTTACCTTATTGTATGTGCATTTTGTATATTTATTTTAATACAAATTCAAATATTTTATGTGTGTCTTGGTATAAATATTTTTATAAAAAATGATTTATTTTATTGGTATTTTGCATCTTAATTTTCATACAAATTTACATTATTTTATTAATATTCTGTGTATTTATTTTGATACGATTTTATATTATTCTATTTGTGTTTTGTATATATTTTTTTATACATATTTACATTATTTAATGTGTATTTTTTATATATATTTTATACAAATTTACGTTATTTTAAGTGTATTTGTTTATATATTTTCATTCAAATTTACATTATTTTATGTGTATTTTGTAAATGTGTTTCAATACAAATTTACCTAATTTTATGTGTATTTTGTATATTTATTTTCATACAAATTAAAATTATTTTTGTGTATTTTTGTATATAGTTATACACAAATTTAGGTGATTTTATGTGTATATTGTATATCTATTTTCATAGAAATACACATTCTTTTATTGATATTTTGTTTATTTATTTTGACGCGAATTTACATTATTTAATGTGTATTTTATATATATATTTTTATACGTGTTTACATCATTTGATGTGTATTTTGTATATATATTTCTATAGAAATCTACGTTGATTTATGAGTATTCGTATATAGATTTTGATATAAATTTACACGGTTTTATGTGTATTTTGCTTATTTTTTCAATACAAACTTACCTCATTGTATATGCATTTTGTATATTAATTTTAATACAAATTTAATTATGCTTTGTGTATTTTTGTATATGTATTTTTATAAAAATATGCTTTATTTTATGGGTATTTTGCATTTTTATTTTCATACAAATTTACATTATTTTATTTATATTCTGTTTATTTTTTTTTGAAACAATTTTACGTTATTCTATGTGTATTTTGTATATCTATTTTTATACGTATTTACTTAATTTTATGTGTATTTTGAATATATATTTTTTTAGAAATCTACGTTATTTTATGTGTATTCGTATATAGATTTTGAAACAAATTTACATTGTTTTATATGTATTTTTGCATATCTCTTTCAATACAAGTTTACCTTATTGTATGTGCATTTTGTATATTTATTTCAATACAAATTTAAATATTTTATGTGTATTTTGGTATATATATTTTATAAGAAATGCGCTATTTGATGCAAATTTTGCATCTTTATTTTCACACAAATTTACATTATTTTATTAATATTCGGTGTATTTATTTTGATACGATTTCACATTATTCTATTTGTTTTTTTGTATATATTTTTTTTATACATATTTACATTATTTAATGTGTATCTTGCATATATATTTCATACAAATTTACTATCTATTTTTTATTTTCATACAAATACACATTCTTTTCATGATATTTTGTTTATTTATTTTGACACGAATTTACCTAGATATGTATTTTGTATACATATTTTTATACGTATTTACATAATTTCATGTGTATTTTGTATATATATTTCTATAGAAATCTACGTTATTTTATGTGTATTCGTATATATATTTTGAAACAAATTTACTTTGTTTTATATGTATTTTTGAATATCTCTTTCAATACATATTTACCTTTCTGTATATGCATTTTGTATATTTATTTCAATACAAATTTAAATATTTTATGTGTATTTTGGTATATATATTTTTATAAAAATCCGCTATTTTATGGAATTTTGCATTCTTCTTTTCATACAAATTTACATTATTTTATTGATATTCTGTGTATTTATATTGATAGGATTTTACATTATTCTATTTCTTTTATTATATATTTTTTATAAACATTTACATTATTTAATGTGGGTCTTGCATATATATTTTATGCAAATTTACGTTATTTTAAGTGTATTTTGTATATTTCTTTTCATACATTTTGTGTATTTTGTATATAGTTTTATACAAATTTAGGTTATTTTATGTACGCATTTACATTATTTAATGTGTGTTTTGTATATATATTTTATGCAAATTTATTTTATGTGCATTTTGTACATATATTTTTTAGAAATTTGCGTTATTTTATGTGTATTTGTATATGTTTTCTCATACAAATTTACATTATTTTATTGCTATTTTGTTTATTTATTTTGATACGAATGAAAATAGATATACAAAATATACATAAAATATACTAAATTTCTATTGAAATATATATACAAAATACATAAAATAATGTAAATTTGTATCAAAATATTTTAACAGATGCGCATAAAATAACGTAAATTTGTTTTAATATATACAAAATACACATTAAATAATGTAAATATGTATAAAAAAAATATATACAAAACACAAATAAAATAATGTAAAATCGTATCAAAATAAATACCAGAATATTAATAAAACAATGTAAATTTGTATGAAAATAAAGATGCAAAATACCCATTAAATAACGCATTTTTTAAAAAATATATATACCAAAATACATATGAAAAAATTAATTTGCATTAAAATAAATATACAAAATACACATACAATAAGGTAAATCTGTATTGAGATAGATATGCAAAATACATATAAAACAATGTAAATTTGTTTCATAATATATATACGAATACACATAAAATAACGTAGATTTGTATAAAAATATATATACAAAATACACATAAAATGAAGTAAATACGTATAAGAAAATGTATACAAAATACACATAAAATAATGTAAATTCGTATCAAAATAAATAAACAAAATACCAATAAAAGAATGTTTATTTGTATAAATATAAATAAATAAAATACACATAAAATAACGTAAATTTGTATAAAACTATATACAAAAATACACAGAAGTAATTAAATTCGTATGAAAATAGATATACAAAATACAGATAAAATAAGCTTACTTTGAATTGAAATGTATGTCAAAATATATAAACAAATACACATAAAATAACGTAAATTTGTATTAAAATATATACAAAATACACATAGAATAATGTCAAATCGTATCAAAATGAATGAGCAGAATATCAATAAAATAACGTAAATTTGTATGAAAATAAAGATGGAAAATATCCATAAAATAAAGCATATTTTTAAAAAAATACATATACAAAAATGCACATAGAATAGTTAAATTTGTATTAAAATTAATATACAAAATGCATATACAATAAGGTAAATTTGTATTGAAAAAATATGCAAAATACACATAAAAGTGTAAATTTGTTTAAAAATCTATATACGAATTCACATAATATAACGTAGATCTCTATAGAAGTATATATACAAAATACACATGAAATGATGTAAATACGTATAAAAATATATATACAAAATACACATTAAATAATTTAAATTCTCGTCAAAATAAATAAACAAAATATCAATAAAAGAATGAGTATTTGTATGAAAATAGATATACAAAATACTCATAAAATAACTTAAGTTTGTATAAAACTATATACAAAAATACACAAAAATAATTTAAATTTGTATGAAAATAAATATACAAAATACACATAAAATTATTTTGTATATCTATTTTATACAAATGTACGTTATTTTATGTGAATTTGTTTTCATTTCAGACAAATTTACATTATTTTATGTGTATTTTGTACATGTATTTAAATAGAAATTTAACTAATTATATGTGTATTTTGTATATCTATTTTCATACAAATTGAAATTTATTTTTTTGTTTTTTTGTATATATTTTTATTCAAATTTTCGTAATCTTATAAAAATATATACCAAAATACACATAAAATATTTAAATTTGCATTGAAATAAATATACAAAATGCACATACAATAAGGTAAATTTGTATTGAAAGAGATATGCAAAAATACATATAAAACAATGTAGATTTGTTTCAAAATATATATACGAATACAAAAATAAAAAACGTAGATTTCTATAAAAATATATATACAAAATTCACTTAAAATTAAGTAAATACGTATAAAAAAATGTATACAAAATACACATAAAATAATGTAAATTCGAATTAGAATAAATAAACAAAATACCAATAATGAATGTGTATTTGGATAAATATAAATATACAAAATACACATACAAAATAAACATAAAATAAGGTAGATTTGTAATAAAATATATGTACAACATACACATAAAATAATGTAAATTTATATGAAAATATATATACATATACACATAAAATACCATGAATTTGTATAAAAATATATATTCAAAATAAATATTAAATAATTTAAAAGCGTATAAAAATATATATACAAAGTACATATAAAATAATGTAAATTCGTATCAATATAAATCAACAAAACACCCATAAAATAATATATATTTGAATGAAAATAAATTTACAAAATACACATAACATAACTAAAATTTGTATTAAAATATATACAAAAATACATAGAAATAATTTGAGTTTGTATGAAAATAGATATACAAAATACACATAAAACTAGGTAAATTTCTTTTGAAATGTATATACAAAATACCCATAAAATATTGTAAATTTGTGTCAAAATACACATAGAATACACATAAAATAACGTAAATTTGTATGAAAAATATATACAAAATATACATAGAATAATGTCAATTCGTATCAAAATGAATGAGCAGAATATCAATAAAATAATGTAAATTTGAATGAAAATAAAGATGCAAAATACCCAAAAAATAAAGCATATGTTTATAAAAATACAGATACAAAAATACACATCGAATAATTAAATTTGTATTAAAATTAATATACAAAATGCGTATATAATAAGGTAAATTTGTATTGAAAAAATATGCAATATACACGTTTACTCATACAAATTTATATTATTTTATTGGTATTTTGTTTATTTATTTTGATACGAATTACATGATTATATGTGTATTTAGTACATATTTTTTTATACGTATTTACATTATTTAATGTGTATTTTGTTTATATATTCCATACAAATTTACGTTATTATATGTGTATTTGTATAAATATGTTGATACAAATTTACTTTATTTCATATATTTTGTATATATATTTCAATTCAAATTTAGCTTATTTTGTGTGTATTTTGTATATATTTTCATACAAATTTAATTACTTCTGTGTATTTTTGTATAGTTTTATATAAATTTACGTTATTTTATGTGTATTTTGTATATTTATATTTATACAAATACACATTCTTTTATTGGTATTTTGTTTATTTATTTTGATACGAATTTACATTATTTTATGTGTATTTTGTATACATTTTTTTATACGTATTTACTTCATTTTATGTGTATTTTGTATATATATTTTTGATAGAAATCTACGTTATTTTATGTGTATTCGTATATATATTTTGAAACAAATTTACATTGTTTTATATGTATTTTGCATATCTATTTCAATACAAATTTACCTTATTGTATGTGTTTTTTGTATATTTATTTTAACACAAATTTAATTTTTTGATGTTTATTTTGGTATATATATTTTTATAAATAAAAAAAATGCGCTATTTTATGGGTATTTTGCTTCTTTATTTTCATACAAACTTACATTATTTTATTAATATTCTGTGTATTTATTTTGATACGATTTTAAATTATTCTATTTGTGTTTTGTACATATTTTTTTTATACAAATTTACGTTATTTTAAGTGTATTTGTTTATGTATTTTCATTCAAATTTACATTATTTTATGTGTATTTTCTGTATGTATTTCAATACAAATTTACCTAATTTTATGTGTATTTTGTATATTTATTTTCATACAAATTTAAAATATTTTTGTGTATTTTTGTATATAGTTTGATACAAATTTAGGTTATTTTATGTGTATTTTGTATATTTTGTAAATTTTGTATGAAAATAAAGAAGCAAAATACCAATAAATTAACGTATTTTTTTTATTTATAAAAATATATATACCAAAATACACATCAAAAAATTAAATTTGTGTTAAAATAAATATACAAAAAACACATACAATAAGGTAAATTTGTATTGAAATAGATATGCAAAATACATATAAAACAATGTAAATTTGTTTCAAAATATATATACGAATACACATAAAATAACGTAGATTTCTATAAAAATATATATACAAAATACACATAAAATGAAGTAAATACGTATAAAAAAATGTATACAAAATACACATAAAATAATGTAAATTCGTATCAAAATAAATAAACAAAATTTCCTCTAAAAGAATGTATATTTGTAGGAGAATATATATACAAAATACAAATAAAATAACAAAAATTTGTATAAAAATATATACAAAAATACACAAAAATAATTTAAATTTGTTTGAAAATAGATATGCAAATACACATGAATTTAGACAAATTTTTATTGAAATACATATACAAAATACACATAAAATAATGTAAATTTGTATGAAACTATATAAACAAATACACATTAGATAACGTAAATTTCCATAAAATATATGTACAAAATATACATTAAATAATGTAAATATGTCTAAAAATATGTATACAAAACACACAGAATAACGTAAAATCGTATCAAAATAAATAAACAGACTATCAATAAAATAATGTAAATTTGAATGAAAATAAAGATGCAAAATACCCATATAATAACGCATATTTGTTTAAAAATATGTATACAAAAATACACATAAAATAATTAAAATTGTATCAAAATAAATATACAAAAGGCACATACAATAAAGAAAATTTGTATTGAAATAGATATACGAAATACACATAAATAATGTTAATTATATAAATATACAAAATGCACATAAAATAACGTAAATTTGTATAAAACTATATACAAAAATACACAGAAGTAATTAAATTTGTATGAAAATAGATATAGAAAATACACACAAAATAAGCTAAATTTGAATTGAAATATATATACAAAATACATAAAATAAAGGAAATTCGTTTCAAAATATTTTTAACAAATACACATATAATAACGTAAATTTGTAAAAAAATATATAAACAAAATACACATTAAGTAATGTAAATACGTATAAAAAATATTTACAAAATACACAAATAATCAAGTCATTCGTATCAAAATAAATAAACAAAAAACTAATTAAAAAATGTAAATTTGTATGAGAAAACATATACAAAATACACATAAAATAACGTTTTAAGTTTCTATAAAAATATATGTACAAAAATGCACATATAATTAGTTTGCATAAAAAAATATATACAAAACACACATTAGATAATGTAAATGAGTATAAAAATATGTATACAAAATACCTATGAAATAATCTAAATTCGTATCGAGCTAAATTAAGAAAATAACAATAAAATAATGTAATTTTGGATGAAAATATATATAGAAAACACATAAAATAACCTAAATACAAATACAAATATACACATTAAATAATTTAAAATTGAATGAAATAAATATACAAAATAAACATAAAATAAGGTAAATTTGTAATAAAATATATGTAAGGATACACATGAAATAATATAAATTTGTATGAAAATATATATACAAATACACATAAAATAACATAAATTTGTATAAAATTTGTTTCAAAATATATACGAATACACACAATAAAATAACGTAAATTTTTATGAAAATGTATATATAAAATACACATAAAATAATTTAAATACGTAGAAAAATATATATACAAAATACACATAAAATAATGTAAATTCGTAAAAAATTAAATACACGAAATTCCAATAAAAGAATGTATATTTGTAGGAAAATATATATACAAAAAACAAATAAAATAACTAAAATTTGTATAAAAATATATACAAAAATACACAAAAATAAATTGTTTGTTTGAAAATAGATATGCAAAATACACATAAAGTTAGGCAAATTTGTATTGAAATACATATACAAAACTCACATAAACTCACATAAACAAATACATATAAAATAACGTAAATTTGGATAAAAGATATATACAAAATATACATTAAATATTTTAAATATGTATAAAAATATATTATATGATATATATTTTTATTGATATTTGCGTTAATTATGTGTATTTTGTATATGTTTTCTCATAGAAATTTACATTATTTTATTGGTATTTTGTCTATTTATTTTGATACGAATTACATGATTATTTCTGTATTTTGTACATTTTTTTTATACGTATTTACATTATTTAATGTGTATTTTGTTTATATATTTTTATACAAATTTACGTTATTATATGTGTATTTGTATAAGTATTTTGATACAAATTTACATTATTTTATGTATTTTGTATATATATTTCAATTCAAATTTAGCTTATTTTATGTGTATTTTGTATATCTATTTATTTTAATACAAAATCAAATATTTAATGTTTTTTCGTATATATATTTTTATAAAAAATGCGTTATTTTATGGGTATTTTGCATCTTAATTTTCATACAAATTTCCATTATTTTATTAATATTTTCTGTATTTATTTTGATACGATTTTACGTTATTTTATTTGTGTTTTGTATATATTTTTTTATACATATTTACATTATTTAATGTGTTTTTTGTATATATATTTGATACAAATTTACATTATTTTAAGTCTAGATGTTTATATATTTTCATTCAAATTTACATTATTTTATGTGTATTTTGTATATATATTTCTATAGAAATCTGCGTTATTTTATGTGTATTCGTATATATATTTTGAAACAAATTTACATTGTTTTATGTGTATTTTGCATATTTTTTCAATACAAATTTACCTTATTGTATATGCATTTTGTATATTAATTTTAATACAAATTTGATTAATCTATGTGTATTTTTGTATATGTATTTTTATAAAAATATGCTTTATTTTATGGGTATTTTGCATCTTTATTTTCATACAAATTTACATTATTTTATTGATATTCTGTGTATTTATTTTGATATGATTTTACATTACTCTATGTGTATTTTGTATATATATTTTATATAAAATGAATTTGTTTTCATTTCATACAAATCTACATTATTTTATATGTTTTTTGTACATGTATTTAAATACAAATTTAACTAGTTATATGTGTATTTTGTATATCTATTTTGTATGTATATTTTCATAGAAATTTACTCTATTTTATGAGTATTCGTATATATATTTTGATACAAATTTACATTATTGATGTGTATTTTGCATATCTATTTCAATACAAATTTACTTTATTGTACGTTTGTATATATATTTTTATGCAAATATGCGTTATTATATGGATATTTTGCATCTTTATTTTCATACAAGTTTACATTATTTTATTGATATTCTCTTTATTTATTTTGATTCGATTTAACATTATTCTATGTGAATTTTGTATATATTTTTTTTATACATATTTACATTATTTAATGTTCATTTTGTATATATATTTTATCCAAATTTACATTATTTTATGTGTATTTGTTTATATATTTTCATACAAATTTACATTATTTTATGTGTTTTTTGTATATATATTTTTCTACGTATTTAAATTATTTTATGTGTATTTTGTATATACATTTTCATAAAAAAATTACGTTATTTTATTGCGTGTATAAGTATATATTTTGATACAAATTTTATACAAATTCATGTTATTTTATGTGTATTTTTTCATATATTCCATTACAAATTTACCTTATTTTATGTTTATTTTGTATATTTATTTCATTCAATTTTAAATTATTTTATGTGTATATTTGTATTTGTATTTAGGTTATTTTATGTGTATTTTGTATATATATTTTCATCCAAAATTACAATATTTTATTGGTATTTTCTTAATTTAATTCGATACGAATTTAGATTATTTCATAGGTATTTTGTATACATATTTTTATATTCATTTACTTTATCTAATGTGTGTTTTGTATATATATTTTTATGCAAATTTACTTTATGTTCATTTTTGTACATATATTTTTTATAGAAATTTGCGTTATTTTATGTATATAGTTTTATATAAATTTACGTTATTTTATGTGCATTTTGTATATTTATATTTATACAAATACACATTCTTTTATTGATATATTGTTTATTTACATTTATACGAATTTACATTATTTTATGTGTATTTTGTATACATTTTTTTATACGTATTAACTTAATTTTATGTGTATTTTGTGTATGTATTTCTATAGAAATCTACGTTATTTTATGTGTATTCGTATAAATATTTTGAAACAAATTTACATTATTTGATATGTATTTTGCATATCTATTTCAATACAAATTTACCTTATTGTATGTGCATTTTGTATATATATTTTAATACAAATTCAAATATTTTATGTTTATTTTGGTACCAATAATTTTATAAAAAATGCGTTATTTTATAAGTATTTTGCATCTTAATTTTCATACAAATTTACTTTATTTTATTAATATTCTGTGTATATATTTTGATACGATTTTACATTATTCTATTTGTGTTTTGTATATATTTTTTTATACATATTTACATTATTTAATGTGTATTTTGTATATATATTTCTTACAAATTTACGTTATGATATGTGTATTTGTTTATATATTTTCTTTCAAATTTACATTATTTTATGTGTATTTTGTATATGTATTTCAATACAAATTAACCTAATTTTATGTGTATTTTGTATATTTCTTTTCATACAAATTTAAATTAAATTAATATATATTTGAATGAAAATAAATTTACAAAATACACATAACATAACTAAAATTTGTATTAAAATATATACAAAAATACTTAGAAATAATTTGAGTTTGTATGAAAATAGATATACAAAATACACATAAAACTAGGTGAATTTCTTTTGAAATGTATATACAAAATACTCATAAAATATTGTAAATTTGTGTCAAAATATATAAACAAATACACATAAAATAACGTAGATTTGTATGAAAAATATATACAAAATACACATAGAATAATGTCAATTCGTATCAAAATGAATGAGCAGAATATCAATAAATTAATGTAAATTTGTATGAAAATAAAGATGCAAAATACCCAAAAAATAAAGCATATGTTTATAAAAGTACAGATACAAAAATACACATCGAATAATTAAATTTGTATTAAAATTAATATACAAAATGCGTATATAATAAGGTAAATTTGTATTGAAAAAATATGCAACATACACGTTTACTCATACAAATTTATATTATTTTATTGGTATTTTGTTTATTTATTTTGATACGAACTACATGATTATATGTGTATTTTGTACATATTTTTTTATACGTATTTACATTATTTAATGTGTATTTTGTTTATATATTTTCATAGAAATTTACGTTATTATTATTATTTTTTTTTTTTTTACAGCAAAGGAGACAGCTCAAGGGCACAAAAAAGCAAACATTAATAAAAAAAAAAGCCCGCTACTCGCTGCTCCTAAAAAGAATCCAAAGAGGTGGCCGAAAGATAAGTCAGTTTCGGGAGGAGAGGTGTCCTGATACCCTCCTCTTGAAAGAGTTCAAGTCGTAGGCAGGAGGAAATACAGATGAAGGAAGATTGTTCCAGAGTTTACCAGCGTGAGGGATGAAAGAGTGACGATGCTGGTTAACTCTTGCATAAGGTGTTTGGACAGTATAGGGATGAGCATGAGTAGAAAGTCGAGTGCAGCGGGGCCGCGGGAGGGGGGGAGGCATGCAGTTAGCAAGTTCAGAAGAGCAGTCAGCGTGGAAATATCGATAGAAGATAGAAAGAGAGGCAACATTGCGGCGGAATTTAAGAGGTAGAAGACTATCAGTATGAGGAGGAGAGCTGATGAGACGAAGAGCCTTTGCCTCCACTCTGTCCAGAAGAGCTGTGTGCGTGGAGCCCCCACACATGAGATGCATACTCCATACGAGGGCGGACAAGGCCCCTGTATATGGACAGCAACTGTGCAGGGGAGAAGAACTGGCGGAGACGGTACAGAACGCCCAGCCTCGAGGAAGCTGATTTAGTAAGAGATGAGATATGAAGTTTCCAGTTGAGATTTTGAGTTAAGGATAGACCGAGGATGTTTAGTGTTGAGGAAGGTGATAGCTGGGTGTTGTCAAAGAATAGGGGATAGTTGTTTGGAAGATTGTGTCGAGTGGATAGGTGGAGAAACTGTGTTTTTGAGGCGTTGAAGGACACCAGGTTCTTCTTGCCCCAATCGGAAATAATAGTAAGGTCTGAGGCTAAGCGTTCTGCAGCCTCCATCCTTGAGTCGTTAAGTTCCTGAAGGGTGGGTCTTCTATTAAAAGAAGTTGAATAATGCAGAGTGGAATCATCGGCGTAGGAATGGATAGCACAGTTCGTTTTGGAAAGAAGATCATCAATGAACAACAGACAAAGAGTGGGAGATAGGACAGAACCCTGTGGGACACCACTGTTAATAGATTTAGGGGAAGAACAGTGACCGTCTACCACGGCAGAAATAGAACGGTCAGAAAGGAAACTGGAGATAAAGGTACAGAGAGAAGGATAGAAACCGTAGGAGGGTAGTTTAGAAAGCAAAGATTTGTGCCAGACCCTATCAAAAGCTTTTGATATGTCCAGCGCAATAGCCAAAGTTTCACCGAAACGGCTAAGAGAGGATGACCAAGAGTCAGTTAAGAAGGATAGGAGATCACCAGTAGAACGCCCATTGCGGAACCCATACTGGCGATCAGATAGAAGGTCAGAAGTGGAAAGGTGCTTTTGAATCTTACGGTTAAGGATTGATTCAAAAGCTTTAGATAGACAAGAAAGTAAAGCAATAGGACGGTAGTTTGAGGGATTGGAGCGGTCACCCTTCTTAGGTACAGGCTGTGTGAAGGCATACTTCCAGCAAGAAGGAAAGGTAGATGTTGACAGGCAGAGGCGAAAGAGTTTGACCAGGCAGGGTGACAGCACGGAGGCACAGTTTTTAAGGACAATAGGAGGCACTCCATCAGGTCCATAAGCCTTCTGAGGATTGAGGCCAGAGCTGGCATTGAAAACATCATTTTGAAGAATCTTTATAACAGGCATAAAGGAGTCAGAGGGGGATGAGTAGGAGGAATATGCCCAGAATCGTCCAGAGTGGAGTTTTAGAAAAGTTTGAGAGAAGAGTTCAGCCTTAGAGATAGATGAGACGGCAGTGTTGCCGTCAGGACTGAGTGGAGGGAAAGATGAAGAAGTGAAGTTGGAGGAGATGTTTTTGGCTAGATGCCAGAAGTCACGGGAAGAGTTAGAGAAAGCAAGGTTTTGACATTTTCTATTAATGAAAGAATTTTTGGTTAGTCGGAGAATAGATTTGGCACGATTTCGGGCAGAAATGTAAAGTTCATAATTAGCATTAGTTTGAAGGCTCTGGTATCTTTTGTGAGCTACCTCTCTATCATTGACAGCACGAGAACAAGCGTGATTAAACCAAGGCTTTTTAGCGTGAGGAGTAGAGAAAGAACGAGGAATGTATGCCTCCATTCCAGAGACAATCACCTCTGTGATGCGCTGAGCACACACAGAGGGGTCTCTATCCTGGAAGCAATAATCATTCCACGGGAAATCGGAAAAGTACAACCTCAGGTCGTCCCACCGAGCTGAAGCAAAATGCCAGAAGCATCGCCTCTTCGGTGGGTCCAGAGGATGTACAGGAGCGATAGGACAAGTGTATTTCTATAAATATTTTGATACAAATTTACTTTTTTTCATTTATTTTTTATATATATTTCAACTCAAATTTAGCTTATTTTGTGTGTATTTTGTATATATTTTCATACAAATTTAATTACTTCTGTGTATTTTTGTATATAGTTTTATATAAATTTACGTTATTTTATGTGTATTTTGTATATTTATATTTATACAAATACACATTCTTTTATTGGTATTTTGTTTATTTATTTTGATACGAATTTACATTATTTTATGTGTATTTATTATACATTTTTTTATACGTATTTACTTCATTTTATGTGTATTTTGTATATATATTTTTATAGAAATTTACGTTATTTTATGTGTATTCGTATATATATTTTGAAACAAAGTTACATTGTTTTATAAGTATTTTGCATATCTATTTCAATACAAATTTACCTTATTGTATGTGTTTTTTGTATATTTATTTTAATACAAATTTAATTTTTGATGTGTATTTTGGTATATATATTTTTATAAATAAAAAAAATGCGTTATTTTATGGGTATTTTGCTTCTTTATTTTCATACAAATTTACATTATTTTATTAATATTCTGTGTATTTATTTTGATACGATTTTACATTATTCTATTCGTGTTTTGTACATATTTTTTTATACAAATTTACGTTATTTTAAGTGTATTTGTTTATGTATTTTCATTCAAATTTACATTATTTTATGTGTATTTTGTGTATGTATTTCATTACAAATTTACCTAATTTTATGTGTATTTTGTATATTTATTTTCATACAAATTTAAAATATTTTTGTGTATTTTTGTATATAGTTTGATACAAATTTAGGTTATTTTATGTGTATTTTGTATATCTATTTTCATACAAATACACATTCTTTTATTGATATTTTGTTTATTTATTTTGACGCGAATTTACATTATTTACAATAAGGTAAATTTGTATTGAAATAGATAGGCAAAATACATATAAAACAATGTAAATTTGTTTCAAAATATATATACGAATGCACATAAAATAACGTAGATTTCTATAAAAATATATATACAAAATACACATAAAATGAAGTAAATACGTATAAAAAAAATGTATACAAAATACACATAAAATAATGTAAATTCGTATCAAAATAAATATACAAAATACCAATAAAAGAATGTGTATTTGTATAAATATAAAAATACAAAATACACATAAAATAACGTATATTTATATAAAACTATATACAAAAATACACAGAAGTATTTTAATTTGTATGAAAATAGATATACAAAATAAGGTAAATTCGTTTCAGATTCAATAAACAAAATTCAGATAAAAGAAAGTATATTTGTAGAAAAAATAAATATACAAAATACACATAAAATAACGAAAATTTGTTTGAAAATATATAAAAAAATAAACAAAAATAATTTCAATTTGTATGAAAATAAATATACAAAATACACATGTATTTTGTATATCTATTTTCACACAAATTTAATTACTTTTGTGTATTTTTGCATATAGTTTTATATAAATTTACGTTATTTTATTTGTATTTTGTATATATATATTTATTCAATACTCATTCTTTTATTAGTATTTTGCTTATTTATTTTGATACGAGTTTACATTATTTTATGTGTATTTTGTATACCTTTTTTTATACGTATTTACTTCATTTTGTGTATTTTGTATATTTATTTTCATAGAAATCTACGTTATTTTATGTGTATTCGTATATATATTTTGAAAAAAATTTACATGGTTTTATATGTATTTTGCATATCTATTTCAATACAAATTTACCTTATTGTATGTGCATTTTGTATATTTATTTTAATACAAATTCAAATATTTTATGTGTGTCTTGGTATAAATGTTTTTATAAAAAATGCGTTATTTTATGGGTATTTTGCATCTTAATTTTCATATAAATTTACATTATTTTATTAATATTCTGTGTATTTATTTTGATACGATTTTATATTATTCTATTTGTGTTTTGTATATATTTTTTTATACATATTTACATTATTTAATGTGTATTTTTTATATATATTTTATACAAATTTACGTTATTTTAAGTGTATTTGTTTATATATTTTCATTCAAATTTACATTATTTTATGAGTATTTTGTAAATGTATTTCAATACAAATTTACCTAATTTTATGTATATTTTGTATATTTATTTTCATACAAATTAAAATTATTTTTGTGTATTTTTGTATATAGTCTTATACAAATTTAGGTGATTTTTTGTGTATATTATATATCTATCTAGCTAAATTTGAATTGAAATAAATATAGAAAATACATAAAATAATGTAAATTTGTATCAAAATATATATTCAAATACACATATAATAACGTAAATTTGTATAAAAATATATAAACAAAATACACATTAAATAATGTAAATACGTATAAAAGATATGTACGTAATGTAAAAATTTATAAAACTAAAGATGCAATATACCCATAAACATATACAAAAATACACATAAAATAATTAAATTTGTATTAAAATAAATATACAAAATACACATACAATAAGGTAAATCTGTATTGAAATAGATATGCAAAATACATATAAAACAATGTAAATTTGTTTCAAAATATATACGAATACACATAAAATAACGTAGATTTGTATAAAAATATATATACAAAATACACATAAAATGAATTAAATGCGTATAAGAAAATGTATACAAAATACACATAAAATAATGTAAATTCGTATCAAAATAAATAAACAAAATACCAATAAAAGAATGTGTATTTGTATAAATATAAATATACAAAATACACATAAAATAACGTAAATTTGTATAAAACTATACAAAAATACACAGAAGTAATTAAATTCGTATGAAAATAGATATACAAAATACAGATAAAATAAGCTAAATTTGAATTGAAATGTATATACAAAATACAATATTTTATGTGTATATTTGTATTTGTATTTAGGTTATTTTATGTGTATTTTGTATATATATTTTCATCCAAAATTACATTATTTTATTGGTATTTTCTTAATTTAATTCGATACGAATTTAGATTATTTCATAGGTATTTTCTATACATATTTTTATACTCATTTACATTATCTAATGTGTGTTTTGTATATATATTTTTATGCAAATTTATTTTATGTTCATTTTTGTACATATATTTTTTTAGAAATTTGCGTTATTTTATGTATATAGTTTTATATAAATTTACGTTATGTTATGTGCATTTTGTATATTTATATTTATACAAATACACATTCTTTTATTGGTATATTGTTTATTTACATTTATACGAATTTACATTATTTTATATGTATTTTGTATACATTTTTTTATACGTATTTATTTGATTTTATGTGTATTTTGTATAAGTATTTTAATAGAAATCTACGTTATTTTATGTGTATTCGTATATATATTTTGAAACAAATTTACATTATTTTATATGTATTTTGCATATCTATTTCAATACAAATTTACCTTATTGTATGTGCATTTTGTATATTTATTTTAATACAAATTGAAATATTTTACGTGTATTTTGGTATCAATAATTTAAAAAAAAAACGTAAATTTGAATAAAAAAATATGTACAAAACACAAATAGAATAATGTAAAATCGTATCAAAATAAATACGCATAATATTAATAAAATAATGTAAATTTGTATGAAAATAAAGAAGCAAAATATCCATGAAATAACGCATTTTTTTTATTTATAAAAATATATATACCAAAATACACATAAAAAAATTAAATTTGTATTAAAATAAATATACAAAAAACACATACAATAAGGGAAATTTGTATTGAAAGAGATATGCAAAATACATATAAAACAATGTAAATTTGTTTCAAAATATATATACGAATACACATAAAATAATGTAGATTTCTATAAAAATATATATACAAAATACACATAAAACGAAGTAAATACGTATAAAAAAATGTATACAAAATACACATAAAATAATGTAAATTCGTATCAAAATAAATAAACAAAATACCAATAAAAGAATGTGTATTTGCATAAATATAAATATAAAAATACACATAAGATAACGTAAATTTATATAAAACTGTATGCAAAAATACACAGAAGTATTTTAATTTGTATGAAAATAGATATACAAAATAAGGTAAACTCGTTTCAAATTCAATAAACAAAATTCAGATAAAAGAACGTATATTTGTAGAAAAAATAGATATACAAAATACACATAAAATAACGAAAATTTGTATGAAAATATGTAAAAAAATAAACAAAAATAATTTCAATTTGTATGAAAATTAATATACAAAATACACATGTATTTTGTATATCTATTTTCACACAAATTTTATTACTTTTGTGTATTTTTGCATATAGTTTTATATAAATTTACGTTATTTTATTTGTATTTTGTATGTTTATATTTATACAATACACATTCTTTTATTAGTATTTTGTTTATTTATTTTGATACGAGTTTACATTATTTTATGTGTATTTTGTATACCTTTTTTTTATACGTATTTACTTCATTTTATGTGTATTTTGTATATTTATTTTCATAGAAATCTATGCTATTTTATGTGTATTCGTATATATATATTTTGAAAAAAATTTACATGGTTTTATATGTATTTTGCATATCTATTTCAATATAAATTTACCTTATTGTATGTGCATTTTGTATATTTATTTTAATACAAATTCAAATATTTTTTGTGTCTTGGTATATATATTTTTATAAAAAAAATGCGTTATTTTATGGGTATTTTGCATCTTAATTTTCATACAAATTTACATTATTTTATTAATATTCTGTTTATTTATTTTGATACGATTTTATATTATTCTATTTGTGTTTTGTATATATTTTTTTATACATATTTACATTATTTAATGAGTATTTTTTATATATATTTTATACAAATTTACGTTATTTTAAGAGTATTTGTTTATATATTTTCATTCAAATTTACATTATTTTATGTGTATTTTGTAAATGTATTTCAATAAAAATTTACCTAATTTTATGTGTATTTTGTATATTTATTTTCATACAAATAAAAATTATTTTTGTGTATTTTTGTATATAGTTTTATACAAATTTAGGTGATTTTATGTGTATATTGTATATCTATTTTCATACAAATACACATTCTTTTATTGATATTTTTTTATTTATTTTGACGCGAATTTACATTATTTAATGTGTATTTTATATATATTTTTATACGTGTTTACATCATTTGATGTGTATTTTGTATATATATTTCTATAGAAATCTACGTTGATTTGTGAGTATTCGTATATTGATTTTGAAATAAATTTACACTGTTTTATGTGTATTTTGCATATTTTTTCAATAAATTTACCTTATTGTATATGCATTTTGTATAGTAATTTTAATACAAATTTAATTATGCTATGTGTATTTTTGTATATGTATTTTTATAAAAATATGCTTTATTTTATGGGTATTTTGCATTTTTATTTTCATACAAATTTACATTATTTTATTTATATTCTGTTTATTTTTTTTTAAACAATTTCACATTATTCTATGTGTATTTTGTATATCTATTTTTATACGTATTTACTTAATTTATGTGTATTTTGTATATATATTTTTATAGAAATCTACGTTATTTTATGTGTATTCGTATATATATTTTGAAACAAATTTACATTGTTTTATATGTAATTTTGCATATCTCTTTCAATACAAGTTTACCTTATTGTATGTGCATTTTGTATATTTACTTCAATACAAATTTAAATATTTTATGTGTATTTTGGTATATATATTTTTATAAGAAATGCGCTATTTGATGGGAATTTTGCATCTTTATTTTCATACAAATTTACATTATTTTATTAATATTCGGTGTATTTATTTTGATACGATTTCACATTATTTTATTTGTTTTTTGTATCTATTTTTTTTATACATATTTACATTATTTAATGTGTGTCTTGCATATATATTTCATACAAATTTATTATCTATTATTTATTTTCATACAAATACACATTCTTTTCATGATATTTTGTTTATTTATTTTGACACGAATTTACCTAGATATGTATTTTGTATATATATTTTTGTACGTATTTACATAATTTCATGTGTATTTTGTATATATATTTCAATAGAAATCCACGTTATTTTATGTGTATTCGTATATATATTTTGAAACAAATTTACTTTGTTTTATATGTATTTTTGAATATCTCTTTCAATACATATTTACCTTACTGTATATGCATTTTGTATATTTATTTCAATACAAATTTAAATATTTTATGTGTATTTTGGTATATATATTTAAAAAAAAAATGCGCTTTTTTATGGGAATTTTGCATCTTTCTTTTCATACAAATTTACATTATTTTATTGATATTCTGCGTATTTATATTGATAGGATTTTACATTATTCTATTTCTTTTTTGTATATATTTTTTTATACACATTTACATTATTTAATGTGTATCTTGCATATAACGTAGATTTCTATAGAAATATATATACAAAATACACATGAAATTATGTAAATACGTATAAAAATAAATATATAAAATACATATTAAGTAATGTAAATTCGTGACAAAATAAATAAAATATCATGAAAAAAATGTGTATTTGTATGAAAATAAATAATAGATAATAAATTTGTATGTAATATATATGCAAGATACATTTAAATAATGTAAATATGTATAAAAAAATATATATACAAAAAACAAATAGAATAATGTAAAATCGTATCAAAATAAATACACCGAATATTAATAAAATAATGTAAATTTGTATGAAAATAAAGATCCAAAATTCCCATCAAATAGCGCATTTCTTATAAAAATATATATATACCAAAATACACATAAAATATTTAAATTTGTATTGAAATAAATATACAAAATGCACATACAATAAGGTAAACTTCTATTGAAAGAGATATGCAAAAATACATATAAAACAATGTAAATTTGTTTCAAAATATATATACGAATACACATAAAATAACGTAGATTTCTATAAAAATATATATAAAAAATACACATAAAATTAAGTAAATACGTATAAAAAAACGTAAACAAAATACACATAAAATAATGCAAATTCGAAACAAAATAAATAAACAAAATACCAATAAAAGAATGTATATCTATTTATTTTAATACAAAATCAAATATTTTATGTTTTTTCGTATATATATTTTTATAAAAAATGCGTTATTTTATGGGTATTTTGCATCTTAATTTTCATACAAATTTACATTGTTTTATTAATATTTGCTGTATTTATTTTGATACGATTTTACATTATTTTATTTATGTTTTGTAGATATTTTTTTATACATATTTACATTATTTAATGTGTTTTTTGTATATATATTTGATACATATTTACGTTATTTTAAGTTATTTTATGTGTATTTGTTTATATATTTTGACACAAATTTACAATATTTTATGGGTATTTTGTATATATATTTCAAAAGAAATTTACCTAGTTTTATATGTATTTTGAATATCTATTTTCATACAAACTCAAATTATTTTTATGTATTTTTGTATATATTTCAATACAAATTTTAGTTAGGTTATGTGTATTTTGTAAATCTATTTTCATTCAAATATATATTATTTTATTGGTATTTTGTTGATTTATATTGATACGAATTTATATTATTTTATATGTACTTTGTATATATATTTTTATACGCATTTACATTATTTAATATTTATTTTGAATATATAATTCTATACAAATTCATGGTATTTTATGTGTATTTGTATATATATTTTCATATAAATTTACATTATTTTATGTGTATTTTGTACATATATTTCATTACAAATTTACCTTATTTTATGTTTATTTTGTATGTGTATTTTGTACATTTATTTTTGTACAAATACACATTCTTTTATTGGTATTTTGTTTATTTATTTTGTTTCGAATTTACATTATTTTATGTGTATTTTGTTTACATTTTTTTATACGTATTTACTTAATTTTATGTGTATTTTGTATATATATTTTTATAGAAATCTACGTTATTCTATGTGTATTCGTATATATATTTTGAAACAAATTTATATTGTTTTATATGTATTTTTGCATATCTCTTTCAATAGAAGTTTACCTTATTGTATGTGCATTTTGTATATTTATTTCAATACAAATTTAAATATTTTATGTGAATACATGTACAAAAAATACATTAAATAATGTAGATTTGTATAAAATGAAAACAAATACATTTTATATAAAATATATATACAAAATACACATAGAATAATGTAAAATCATATTAAAATAAATACACAGAATATCAATAAAATAATGTAAATTTGTATGAAAATAAAGATGCAAAATACCCATAAAATAAAGCATATTTTATAAAATACATATACAAAAATACACATAGATTAATCAAATTTGTATTAAAATTAATATACAAAATGCACATACAATAAGGCAAATTTGTATTGAAAAAATATGCAAAATACACATAAAACAATGTAAATTTGTTTCAAAATGTATATACGAATACACATAAAATAACGCAGATTTCTATAGAAATATATATACAAAATACACTTGAAATAATGTAAATACGTATAAAAATATATATACAAAATACACATTAAATAATGTTAATTCGTGTCAAAATAAATAATCAAAATATCATGAAAAGAATGTGTATTTGAATGAAAATAGATATACAAAATACACAAAAATAACCTAAATTTGTATAAAACTATAAACAAAAATACACAAAAATAATTTAAACTTGTATGAAAATAAATATACAAAAAACATATAAAATTAGGTAAATTTGTATTGAAATACATATACAAAATACACATAAAATAATGTAAATTTGAATGAAAATATATAAACATATAGACTTAAAATAACGTAAATTTGTATCAAATATATATACAAAAAACACATTAAATAATGTAAATATGTATAAAAAAAATATATACAAAACACAAATAAAATAATGTAAAATCGTATCAAAATAAATACAGAAAATAATAAAATAATGTAAATTTGGATGAAAATTAAGATGCAAAATACCCATAAAATAACGTATTTTTTATAAATATATATATACGAAAAAACATAAAATATTTGATTTTGTATTAAAATAAATAGATATACAAAATACACATAAAATAAGCTAAATTAAATGAAAAATATATACAAAATACTCATAGAATAATGTAAAATCGTATCAAAATAAATTCACAGAATATCAATAAAATAATGTAATTTTGTATGAAAATAAAGATGCAAAATACCCATAAAATAAAGCATATTTTTTTTAAAATACATATACAAAAATACACATAGAATAATTAAATTTGTATTAAAATTAATATACAAAATGGACTTACAGTAAGTTAAATTTGTATTGAAAAAATATACAAAATGCACATTAAAGCGTAAATTTGTTTAAAAATCTATATACGAATACACATAAAATAACGTAGATTTCTATAGAAATATATATACAAAATACACATGAAATGATGTAAATACGTATAAAAATATATATATACAAAATTCACATTAAATAATTTAAATTCTCGTCAAAATAAATAAACAAAATATCAATAAAAGAATGTGTATTTGTATGAAAATAGATATACAAAATACTCATAAAATAACCTGTTTGTATAAAACTATATACAAAAATACACAAAAATAATTTAAATTTGTATGAAAATAAGTATACAAAATACACATAAAATTAGGTAAATTTGTATTGAAATACATATACAAAATACACATAAAATAATGGAAATTTGAATGAAAATATATAAACATATTTACTTAAAATAACGTAAATTTGTATCAAATATATATACAAAATATTAATTAAATAATGTAAATATGTATAAAAAATATATACAAAACACAAATAGAATAATGTAAAATCGTATCAAAATAAATACACAGAATATTAATTAAATAATGTAAATTTGTATGAAAATAAAGATGCAAAATAGCCATAAAATAACGCATTTTTTATAAAAATATATATACCAAAATACACATAAAATATTAAAATTTGTATTAAAATAAATATAAAAAATGCACATACTGTAAGGTAAATTTGTATTGAAATAGATATGCAAAATACATATAAAACAATGTAAATTTGTTTCAAAATATATACCCGAATACATATAAAATAACGTTGATTTCTATAAAAATATATACAAAATACACATAAAATGAAGTAAATACGTTTAAAAAAATGAATACAAAATACACATAAAAATCGTATCAAAATAAATAAACAAAATACCAGTAAAAGAATGTGTATTTGTATAAATATAAATATACAAAATACACATAAAATATCGTAAATTTGTATAAAACTATATACAAAAATACACAGAACAAATACACATTCTTTTATTGGTATTTTGTTTATTTATTTTGTTTCGAATTTATATTATTTTATGTGTATTTTGTTTACATTTTTTTATACGTATTTATCTAATTTTATGTGTATTTTGTATATATATTTTTATAGAAATCTACGTTATTTTATGTGTATTCGTATATATATTTTGAAACAAATTTACAATTTTTTATATGTATTTTTGCATATCTCTTTCAACAGAAGTTTACCTTATTGTATGTGCATTTTGTATATTTATTTCAATACAAATTTAAATATTTTATGTGTATTTTGGTATATATATTTTTATAAGAAATGCGCTATTTGATGGGAATTTTGCATCTTTATTTTCATACAAATTTACATTATTTTATTAATATTCGGTGTATTTATTTTGATACGATTTTACATTATTCTATTTGTTTTTTGTATATTTTTTTTTATACATATTTACATTATTTAATGTGTATCTTGCATATATATTACATACAAATTTATTATCTATTATCTATTTTCATACAAATACAAATTCTTTTCATGATATTTTGTTTATTTATTTTGTCACGAATTTACATTACTTAATATGTATTTTGTATATATATTTTTTTACGTATTTACATAATTTCATGTGTATTTTGTATATATATTTCTATAGAAATCTACGTTATTTTATGTGTATTCGTATATATATTTTGAAACAAATTTACACTGTTTTATTTGTATTTTGCGTTTTTTTTCAATACAAATTTACCTTATTGTATGTGTGCATTTTGTATATTAATTTTAATACAAATTTAATTATTCTATGTGTATTTTTGTATATGTATTTTTAAAAAAAAATATGCTTTATCTTATGGGTATTTTGCATCTTTATTTTCATACAAATTTAAATTATTTTATTGATATTCTGTGTACCTATTTTGATACGATTTTACATTATTCTATGTATAACAAAAATAAATACAGAATACACAAAAATAGATATGCAAAATACATATAAACAATGTAAATTTGTTTCAAAATATATATACGAAAAAACATGAAATAAGGTAGATTTCTATAAAAATATATATACAAAATACACATAAAATTAGGTAAATACGTATAAAAAATGTATACAAAATACACATAAAATAATGTAAATTAGTATCAAAATAAATAAAAAAAATACCAATAAAAGAATGTGTATTTGTATAAATATATATATACAAAATACACATTAAATAATATAAATTTTTTTAAAACTATACAAAATACACATGAAATGATGTAAATACGTATAAAAATATATATACAAAATACACATTAAATAATGTAAATTCGCGTCAAAATAAATAAACAAAATATCAATAAAAGAATGTGTATTTGTATGAAAATAGGTATACAAAATACACATAAAATAACCTAAATTTGTATCAAACTATATACAAAAATACACAAAAATATTTTAAATTTGTATGAAAATAAATATACAAAATACACATAAAATTAGGTAAATTTGTATTGAAATACATACACAAAATACACATAAAATAATGTAAATTTGAATGAAAATACATAAACAAATACACTTAAAATAACGTAAATTTGTATAAAAAAATATGTACAAAACACAAATAGAATTATGTAAAATCGTATCAAAATAGGTACACAGAATATTAATAAAATGTAGTAAATTTGTATGAAAATAAAGAAGCAAAATACCCATAAAATAACGCATTTTTTTATTTATAAAAATATATATACCAAAATATACATAAAAAAATTAAATTTGTATTAAAATAAATATACAAAAAACACATACAATAAGGTAAATTTGTATTGAAATAGATCTGCAAAATACATATAAAACAATGTAAATTTGTTTCAAAATATATATACGAATACACATAAAATAACGTAGATTTCTATAAAAATATATATACAAAATACACATAAAATGAAGTAAATACGTATAAAAAAATGTATACAAAAAACACAAAATAATGTAAATTCGTATCAAAATAAATAAACAAAATACCAATAAAAGAATGTGTATTTGTATAAATATAAATATACAAAATACACATAAAATAACGTAAATTTATATAAAACTATATACAAAAATACACAGAAGTAATTGAATTTGTATGAAAATATATACAAAATACACACAAAATAAGCTAAATTTGAATTGAAATATATACAAAATACATGAAATAAAGTAAATTTGTATCAAAATATTTATACAAATACACATATAATAACGTAAATTTGTATGAAAATATATAAACAAAATACACATTAAATAATGTAAATACGTATAAAAAAATATGTACAAAATACACATATAATCATGTAATTCGTATCAAAATAAATAAACAAAATACCAATAAAATAATATAAATTTGTATGAGTAAACGTGAATGTTGCATATTTTTTCAATACAAATTTACCTTATTATATACGCATTTTGTATATTAATTTTAATACAAATTTAATTATTCGATGTGTATTTTTGTATCTGTATTTTATAAACATATGCTTTATTTTTTGGGTATTTTGCATCTTTATTTTCATACAAATTTACATTATTTTATTGATATTCTGCTCATTCATTTTGATACGAATTGACATTATTCTATGTGTATTTTGTATATATTTTTCATACAAATTTACGTTATTTTATGGGTATTTGTTTATATATTTTGACACAAATTTACAATATTTAATGGGTATTTTGTATATACATTTCAAAAGAAATTTACCTAGTTTTATGTGTATTTTGTATATCTATTTTCATACAAACTCAAATTATTTCTATGTATTTTTGTATATATTTTAATACAAATTTTAGTTATGTTATGTGTATTTTGTAAATTTATTTTCATTCAAATATATATTATTTTATTGGTGTTTTGTTGATTTATATTGATACGAATTTACATTATTTTATATGTACTTTGTATACAAATTCATGGCATTTTATGTGTATTTGTATATATATTTTTATATAAATTTACATTATTTTATGTGTATTTTGTACATATATTTCTTTACAAATCTACCTTATTTTATGTTTATTTTGTACGTGTATTTTGTATATTTATATTTATCCAAATACACATTCTTTTATTGGTATTTTGTTTATTTATTTTAATTCGAATTTACATTGTTTTATGTGTATTTTGTATACATTTTTTTATACGTATTTACTTAATTTTATGTGTATTTTGTATATATATTTTTATAGAAATCTACGTTTTTTTATTTGTATTCGTATATATATTTTGAAACAAATTTACATTGTTTTATATGTATTTTTGCATATCTCTTTCAATACAAATTTACCTTATTGTATGTGCATTTTGTATATATATTTCAATGCAAATTTAAATATTTTATGTGTATTTTGGTATATATATATTTTTAAGATTACGAAAATTTGAATAAAAATATATACAAAAAAACAAAAAAATAAATTTCAATTTGTATGAAAATAGATATACAAAATACACATATAATTAGTTAAATTTGTATTTAAATACATGTACAAAATAAACATAAAATAATGTAAATTTGTATGAAATGAAAACAAATTCACATAAAATTCGCGTCAAAATAAATAAAGAAAATATCAATAAAAGAATGTGTATTTGTATGAAAATAGATATACAAAATACACATAAAATAGCCTAAATTTGTATCAAACTATATACAAAAATACACAAAAATATTTTAAATTTGTATGAAAATAAATATACAAAATACACATAAAATTAGGTAAATTTGTATTGAAATACATACACAAAATACACATAAAATAATGTAAATTTGAATGAAAATACATAAACAAATACACTTAAAATAACGTAAATTTGTATAAAAAAATATGTACAAAACACAAATAGAATAATGTAAAATCGTATCAAAATAAATACACAGAATATTAATAAAATAATGTAAATTTGTATGAAAATAAAGAAGCAAAATACCCATAAAATAACGCATTTTTTTTATTTATGAAAATATATATACCAAAATACACATAAAAAAATTAATTTGTATTAAAATAAATATACAAAAAACACATACAATAAGGTAAATTTGTATTGAAATAGATATGCAAAATACATATAAAACAATGTAAATTTGTTTCAAAATATATATACGAATACACATAAAATAACGTAGATTTCTATAAAAAAATATATACAAAATACACAAAATGAAGAAAAAACGTATAAAAAAATGTATACAAAATACACATAAAATAATGTAATTTGTATCAAAATAAATAAACAAAATACCAATAAAAGAATGTGTATTTGTATAAATATAAATATACAAAATACACATAAAATAACGTAAATTTATATAAAACTATATACAAAAATACACAGAAGTAATTAAATTTGTATGAAAATATATACAAAATACATACAAAATAAGCTAAATTTGAATTGAAATATATATACAAAATACATGAAATAAAGTAAATTTGAATCAAAATATTTATACAAATACACATATAATAACGTAAATTTGTATGAAAATATATAAACAAAATACACATTAAATAATGTAAATACGTATAAAAAATATATACAAAATACACATATAATCATGTAATTCGTATCAAAATAAATAAACAAAATACCAATAAAATAATATAAATTTGTATGAGTAAACGTGTATGTTGCATATTTTTTCAATACAAATTTACCTTATTATATACGCATTTTGAATATTAATTTTAATATATGTGTATTTGAATATATATTTTGATACAAATTTACATTATTTTATGTATTTTCTATATTTATTTCAATTCAAATTTAGCTTATTTTATGTGTCTTTTGTATATCTATTTTCATACAAATTTAATTATTTTTGTTTATTTTTATATATAGTTTTATACAATTTTACGTTATTTTATGTGTATTTTGTATATTTATATCTATACAAGTAAACATTCTTTTATTGGCATTTAGTTTATTTATTTTG
Organism: Eriocheir sinensis; assembly: GCF_024679095.1. Classification (NCBI taxonomy): domain Eukaryota; kingdom Metazoa; phylum Arthropoda; class Malacostraca; order Decapoda; family Varunidae; genus Eriocheir; species Eriocheir sinensis. The sequence continues at coordinate 186,217 of NW_026111184.1, read as the reverse complement.
ATACGAAATTACATTATTTTATGTGTATTTTGTATACATTTTCTTATACGTATTTACTTCATTTTATGTGTATTTTGTATATATATTTTTATAGAAATCTACGTTATTTTATGTGTATTCGTTTATATATTTTGAAACAAATTTACATTGTTTTATGTGTATTTTGCATATCTATTTCAATACAAATCTACCTTATTGTATGTGCATTTTGTATATTTATTGTAATACAAATTTAAATATTTTATGTGTATTTTGGTATATATATTTTCATAAAAAATGCGTTGTTTTATGGGTATTTTGCATCTTTATTTTCATACAAATTTACATTATTTTATTAATATTCTGTGTATTTATTTTGACATTATTTTACATTATTCTATTTGTGTTTTGTATATATTTTTTTATACATATTTACATTATTTAATGTGTATTTTCTATATATATTTCATACAAATTTACGTTATTTTAAGTGTATTTGTTTATATATTTTCATTCAAATTTACATTATTTTATGTGTATTTTGTATATGTATTTCAATAGAAATTTAACTAGCTTTATGTGTATTTTGTATATTTATTTTTATAATAATTTAATTTTTTTGTGTATTTTTTGAATAGAGATTTATACAAATTTACAATATTTTATGTGCATTTTGTATATCTATTTTCATACAAATACACATTCTTTTATTGATATTTTGTTTATATATTTTGATGCGAATTTACATTATTTAATGTGTATTGTGTATATATATATTTTTATACGTATATACGTCATTTCATGTGTATTTTGTATATATATTTCTATAGAAATATACGTTATTTTATGTGTATTCGTATATATATTTTGAAACAAATATACATTGTTTTATGTGCATTTTGTATATTTTTTCAATACAAATTTACCTTATTGTACGTGCATTTTGTATATTAATTTTAATACAAATTTAATTATTCTATGTGTATTCTTGTATATGTATTTAAAAAAAAATGCTTTATTTTATGGGTATTTTGCATCTTTATTTTCATACAAAATTACATTATTTTATTGATATTCTGTGTATTTATTTTGATACGATTTTACATTATTCCATGTATATTTTGTATATCTATTTTATACAAATGTACGTTATTTTATGTGAATTTGTTTTCATTTCATACAAATTTACATTATTTTATGTGTATTTTGTACATGTATTTAAATACAAATTTAGCTAATTATATGTGTATTTTGTATATCTATTTTCATACAAATTGAAATTTATTTTTTTGTTTTTTTGTATATATTTTTATTCAAATTTTCGTAATTTTATGTGTATTTTGTATATTTATTTTCCTACAAATATACGTTCTTTTATCGGAATTTTGTTTATTTATTTTGATACGAATTTTCATTTTTTTAGGTGTATTTGATATATATATTTTTATACTTATTTACATAATTTTATATGTATTTTGAATATATATTTTCATAGAAATTTACTCTATATGTATATACAAAAAAACACATAAATAATTTAAATTTGTATGGAAATAAATATACAAAATACACATAAGATTAGGTAAATTTGTATTGAAATACATATACAAAATACACTTAAAATAATGTAAATTTGAATGAAATTATATAAACAAATACACTTAAAATAACGTTAATTTGTATAAAATATATATAAAAAATACACATTAAATAATGAAAATATGTATAAAAAAATATATACAAAACACAAATAGTATAATATAAAATCGTATCAAAATATATACACAGAATATTAATAAAATAATGTACATTTGTATGTAAACTAAGATGCAAAATACCTATAAAATAACGCATTTTTAATAAAATTATATATACCAAAATACTCATAAAATATTTGAATTTGTATTAAAATAAATATACAAAATGCACATACAATAAGGTAAATTTGTATTGAAATAGATATGCAAAAAATATATAAAACAATGTAAATTTGTTTCAAAATATATATACGAATACACATAAAATAACGTAGATTTCTATAAATATATATACAAAATACAAATAAAATTAAGTAAATACGAATAAAAAATGTATACAAAATACACATAAAATAATGTAAATTCGTATAAATATAAATAAACAAAATACCAATAAGAGAATGTGTATTTGTATAAATATAAATATACAAAATTCACATAAAATAACGTAAATTTGTATAAAACTATATACAAAAATACACAGAAGTAATTAAATTTGTATGAAAATAGATATACAAAATACACACAAAATAAGCTAAATTTGAATTGAAATATATACACAAAATACATAAAATAAAGTAAAATCGTTTCAAAATATTTTTAACAAATACACATATAATAACGTAAATTTGTAAAAAAAATATATAAACAAAATACACATTAAGTAATGTAAATACGTATAAAAAAAATATTTACAAAATACACCAATAATCAAGTCATTCGTATCAAAATAAATAAACAAAAAACTAATTAAATAATGTAAATTTGTATGAGAAAACATATACAAAATACACATAAAATAACGTTTTAAGTTTCTATAAAAATATATGTACAAAAATGCACATAAAATTAGTTTGCATAAAAAAATATATACAAAACACACATTAGGTAATGTAAATGAGTATAAAAATATGTATACAAAATACCTATGAAATAATCTAAATTCGTATCGAGTTAAATTAAGAAAATAACAATAAAATAATGTAATTTTGGATGAAAATATATATAGAAAACACATAAAATAACCTAAATACAAATACAAATATACACATTAAATAATTTAAAATTGAATGAAATAAATATACAAAATAAACATAAAATAAGGTAAATTTGTAATAAAATATATGTAAGAATACACATAAAATAATATCAATTTGTATAAAAATATATATACAAATACACATAAAATAACATGAATTTGTATAAAATGTTTCAAAAAATATACGAATACACACAATAAAATAACGTAAATTTTTATGAAAATGTATATATAAAATACACATAAAATAGTTTAAATACGTAGAAAAATATATATACAAAATACACATAAAATAATGTAAATTCGTAAAAAATTAAATACACAAAATTCCAATAAAAGAATGTATATTTGTAGGAAAATATATATACAAAAAACAAATAAAATAACTAAAATTTGTATAAAAATATATACAAATATACACAAAAATAATTTAAATTTGTTTGAAAATAGATATGCAAAATACACATAAAGTTAGGCAAATTTGTATTGAAATACATAAACAAAACTCACATAAAATAATGTAAATTTGTATGAAAATATATAAACAAATACATATAAAATCACGTAAATTTGGATAAAATATATATATACAAAATATACATTAAATATTTTAAATATGTATAAAAATATATTATATTATATATATTTTTATTGATATTTGCGTTATTTATGTGTATTTTGTATATGTTTTCTCATAGAAATTTACATTATTTTATTGGTATTTTGTCTATTTATTTTGATACGAATTACATGATTATTTGTGTATTTTTTACATTTTTTATACGTATTTACATTATTTAATGTGTATTTTGTTTATATATTTTTATACAAATTTACGTTATTATATGTGTATTTGTATAGGTATTTTGATACAAATTTACATTATTCTATGTATTTTGTATATATATTTCAATTCAAATTTGGCTTATTTTATGTGTATTTTGTATATCTATTTATTTTAATACAAAATCAAATATTTTATGTTTTTTCGTATTTATATTTTTATAAAAAATGCGTTATTTTATGGGTATTTTGCATCTTAATTTTCATACATATTTACATTATTTTATTAATATTTTCTGTAATTATTTTGATAAGATTTTACATTATTTTATTTGTGTTTTGTATATATTTTTTTATACATATTTACATTATTTAATGTTTTTTTGTATATATTTGATACAAATTTACGTTATTTTAAGTCTATATGTTTATATATTTTCATTCAAATTTACATTATTTTATGTGTATTTTGTATATGTATTTCAATACAAATTTACCTATTTTTATATGTTTTTTGTATATTTATTTTCATACAAGTTTAAATTATTTTTGTGTATTTTTGTATATAGTTTCATACAAATTTAGGTTATTTTATGTGTATTTTGTATATCTATTTTCATACAAATACACATTCTTTTCATGATATTTTGTTTATTTATTTTGACACGAATTAACATTATTTAATGTGTATTTTGTATATATATTTTTATACGTATTTACATTATTTCATGTGTATTTTGTATATATATTTCTATAGAAATCTGCGTTATTTTATGTGTATTCGTATATATATTTTGAAACAAATTTACATTATTCTATGTGTATTTTGCATATTTTTTCAATACAAATTTACCTTATTGTATGTGCATTTTGTATATTAATTTTAATACAAATTTGATTAATCTATGTGTATTTTTGTATATGTATTTTTATAAAAATATGCTTTATTTTATGGGTATTTTGCATCTTTATTTTCATACAAATTTACATTATTTTATATATATTCTGTGTATTTATTTTGATATGATTTTACATTATTCTATGTGTATTTTGTATATATATTTTATATAAAATGTATTTGTTTTCATTTCATACAAATCTACATTATTTTATGTGTTTTTTGTACATGTATTTAAATACAAATTTAACTAGTTATATGTGTATTTTGTATATCTATTTTGTATGTATATTTTCATAGAAATTTACTCTATTTTATGAGTATTCGTATATATATTTTGATACAAATTTACATTATTGATGTGTATTTTGCATATCTATTTCAATACAAATTTACTTTATTGTACGTGCATTTTGTATATTTATTTTAATACAAATTTAACTATTTTATATGTATTTTTGTATATATATTTTTATGCAAATATGCGTTATTATATGGATATTTTGCATCTTTATTTTCATACAAATTTACATTATTTTATTGATATTCTCTTTATTTATTTTGATACAATTTAACATTATTCTATGTGTATTTTGTATATTTTTTTTATACATATTTACATTATTTAATGTTCATATTGTATATATATTTTATCCAAATTTACATTATTTAATGTGTATTTCTTTATATATTTTCATACAAATTTACATTATTTTATGTGTTTTTTGTATATATATTTTTCTACGTATTTAAATTATTTTATGTGTATTTTGTATATACATTTTCATAAAAAAATTACTTTATTTTATTGTGTGTATAAGTATATATTTTGATACAAATTTTATACAAATTCATGTTATTTAATGTGTATTTGTATATATATTTTCATACAAATTTATATTATTTTATGTGTATTTTTTCATATATTTCATTACAAATTTACCTTATTTTATGTTTATTTTGTATATTTATTTCATTCAATTTTAAATTATTTTATGTGTATATTTGTATTTGTATTTAGGTTATTTTATGTGTATTTTGTATATATATTTTCATCCAAAATTACATTATTTTATTGATATTTTCTTAATTTAATTCGATACGAATTTAGATTATTTCATAGGTATTTTGTATACATATTTTTATACTCATTTACATTATCTAAAGTGTGTTTTGTATATATATTTTTATGCAAATTTATTTTATGTTCATTTTTGTACATATATTTTTATAGAAATTTGCGTTATTTTACGTATATAGTTTTATATAAATTTACGTTATTTTATGTGCATTTTGTATATTTATTTTTATACAAATACACATTCTTTTATTGGTATATTGTTTATTTACATTTATACGAATTTACATTATTTTATGTGTATTTTGTATACATTTTTTTAAACGTATTTACTTAATATTATGTGTATTTTGTATATGTATTTTTATAGAAATCTACGTTATCTTATGTGTATTCGTATATATATTTTGAAACAAATTTACATTATTTTATATGTGTTTTGCATATCTATTTCAATACAAATTTACCTTATTGTATGTGCATTTTGTATATTTATTTTAATACAAATTCAAATATTTTATGTGTATTTTGGAATCAATATTTTTATAAAAAATGCGTTATTTTATAGGTATTTTGCATCTTAATTTTCATACAAATTTACATTATTTTATTAATATTCTGTGTATATATTTTGATACGATTTTACATTATTCTATTTGTGTTTAGTATATATTTTTTATACATATTTACATTATTTAATGTGTATTTTGATTATATATTTCATACAAATCTACGTTATTATATGTGTATTTGTTTATATATTTTCTCTCAAATTTACATTATTTTATATGTATTTTGTATATGTATTTCAATACAAATTAACCTAATTTTATGTGTATTTTGTATATTTCTTTTCATACAAATTTTAATTATTTTTGTGTATTTTTGTATATAGTTTTATACAAATTTAGGTTATTTTATGTACGCATTTACATTATTTAATGTGTGTTTTGTATATATATTTTTATCCAAAGTTACTTTATTTTACGTTCATTTTTAGACATATATTTTTATGGAAATTAGCGTTATTTTGTATGTATTTGTATATGTTTTTTCATACAAATTTACATTATTTTATTGATATTTTGTTTATTTAGTTTGATACGAATTACATGATTATATGTGTATTTTGTACATATTTTTTTATACGTATTTACATTACTTAATGTGTATTTTGTTTATATATTTTTAAACAAATTTACGTTATTATATGTATTTTTATAAATATTTTGATACAAATTTACATTATTTTATGTATTTTGTATATACATTTCAATTCAAATTTAGCTTATTTTATCTGTATTTTGTATATCTATTTTCATACGAGTTTAATAACTTCTCTGTATTTTTGTATATAGTTTTATACAAATTTACGTTATTTTATGTGTATTTTGTATATTTATATTTATACAAATACACATTCTTTTATTGGTATTTTGCTTATTTATTTTGATACGAATTTACATTATTTTATGTGTATTTTGTATACATTTTCTTATACGTATTTACTTCATTTTATGTGTATTTTGTATATATATTTTTATACAAATCTACGTTATTTTATGTGTATTCGTATATATATTTTGAAACAAATTTACATTGTTTTATATGTATTTTGCATATCTATTTCAATACAGATTTACCTTATTGTATGTGTATTTTGTATATTTATTTTAATACAAATTAATTTTTTCATGTGTATTTTGGTATATATATTTTTATAAAAAAAATGCGTTATTTAATGGGTATTTTGTTTTATTAATATTCAGTGTATTTATTTTGATACGATTTTACATTATTCTATTTGTGTTTTGTATATATTTTTTTATACATATTTACATTATTTAATGTGTATTTTGTATATTTTAAAACAAATTTACGTTATTTTATGCGCATCTCTTAAAATATTTTGATACAAATTTACATTATTTTATGTATTTTGAATATATATTTTAATACAAATTTAGTTTATTTTATGTATATTTTATATCTATTTTCATTCGTATCAAAATAAATAAACAAAATAGCAATAAAATAATGTAAATTTGTATGAGAAAACATATACAAATACACATAAAATAACGCAAATTTCTAAAAAAATATATGTACAAAAATGCACATAAAATAAAGTAAATTTGCATAAAAATATATATACAAAACACACATTAAATAATGTAAATGCGTACATCAAAATAACCTAAATTTGTATAAAACTATATACAAAAATACATAAAAAATTTTAAAATTTGTATGAAAAGAAATATACAAAATACACATAAAATTAGGTAAATTTGTATTGAAATACATATACAAAATACACATAAAATAATGTAAATTTGAATGAAAATATATAAACAAATACACTTAAATAACGTAAATTTGAATAAAATATATATGCAAGATACACATTAAATAATGTAAATGTGTATAAAAAAATATAAACAAAAAAGAAATTGAATAATGTAAAATCCTATCAATATAAATACACAGAATATCAATAAAATAATGTAAATTTGTATAAAAAGAAAGATGCAAAATTCCCATTAAATAGCGCATTTTTTATAAAAATATATATACCAAAATACACATAAAATATTTAAATTTGTATTGAAATAAATATACAAAATGCATATACAGTAAGGTAAATATGTATTGAAAGAGATATTCAAAAATACATATAAAACAAAGTTAATTTGTTTCAAAATATATATACGAATACACATAAAATAACGTAGATTTCTATAGAAATATATATACAAAATACACATGAAATTATGTAAATACGTATAAAAATATATATACAAAATACATATCTAGGTAAATTCGTGTCAAAATAAATAAACAAAATATCATGAAAAGAATGTGTATTTGCATGAAAATAAATAATAGATAATAAATTTGTATGAAATATATATGCAAGATACACATTAAATAATGTAAATATGTAAAAAAAAAATATACAAAAAACAAATAGAATAATGTGAAATCGTAACAAAATAAATACACCGAATATTAATAAAATAATGTAAATTTGTATGAAAATAAAGATGCAAAATTCCCATCAAATAGCGCATTTCTTATAAAAATATATAACAAAATACACATAAAATATTTAAATTTGTATTCAAATAAATAAACAAAATGCACATACAATAAGGTAAACTTGTATTGAAAGAGATATGCAAAAATACATATAAAACAATGTAAATTTGTTTCAAAATATATATACGAATACACATAAAATAACGTAGATTTCTATAAAAATATATATACAAAATACACATAGAATAATGTAAAATTGTTTAAAAAAAAATAAACAGAATATAAATAAAATAATGTAAATTTGTATGAAAATAAAAATGCAAAATACCCATAAAATAAAGCATATTTTTATAAAAATACATATACAAAAATACACATAGCATAATTAAATTTGTATTAAAATTAATATACAAAATGCATATACAATAAGGTAAATTTGTATTGAAAAAATATGAAAAATACACATAAAACAGAGTAAATTTATTTCAAAATCTATATACGAATACTCATAAATCAACGTAGATTTCTATAGAAATATATATACAAAATACACATCAAATGATGTAAACACGTATAAAAATATATATAAAATACACATTAAATAATGTAAATTCGCGTCAAAATAAATAAACAAAATATCAATAAAAGAATGTGTATTTGTATGAAAATAGATATACAATATACACGTTATTTTATGTGTATTCGTATATATATTTTGAAACAAATTTACACTGTTTTATTTGTATTTTGCGTTTTTTTTCAATACAAATTTACCTTTTTGTATGTGTGCATTATGTATATTAATTTTAATACAAATTTAATTATTCTATGTGTATTTTTGTATATGTATTTAAAAAAAAATGCTTTATCTTATGGGTATTTTGCATCTTTATTTTCATACAAATTTAAATTATTTTATTGATATTCTGTGTACTTATTTTGATACGATTTTACATTATTCTATGTATAACAAAAATAAATATATACAAAAATACACAAAAATAATTTAAATTTGTTTGAAAATAGATATGCAAAATATATGTATTTTGTATATATATTTCAATTCAAATTTAGCTAATTTTGTGCGTATTTTGTATATATTTTCATACAAATTTAATTACTTCTGTGTATTTTTGTATATAGTTTTATATAAATTTACGTTATTTTATGTGTATTTTGTATATTTATATTTATACAGATACACATTCTTTTATTGGTATTTTGTTTATTTATTTTGATACGAATTTACATTATTTTATGTGTATTTTGTATACATTTTTTTATACGTATTTACTTCATTTTATGTGTATTTTGTATATATATTTTTATAGAAATCTACGTTATTTTATGTGTATTCGTATATATATTTTGAAACAAATTTACATTGTTTTATATGTATTTTGCATATCTATTTCAATACAAATTTACCTTATTGTATGTGTTTTTTGTATATTTATTTTAATACAAATTTAATTTTTTTAGGTATATTTTGGTATATATATTTTTATAAATAAAAAAATGCGTTATTTTATGGGTATTTTGCTTCTTTATTTTCATACAAATTTACATTATTTTATTAATATTCTGTGTATTTATTTTGATACGATTTTACATTATTCTATTTGTGTTTTGTACATATTTTTTATACAAATTTACGTTTTTTTATAAAATTATTGATACCAAAATACACATAAAATATTTGAATTTGTATTAAAATAAATATACAAAATGCATATACAATAAGGTAAATTTGTATTGAAATAGATATGCAAAATACATATAAAATAATGTAAATTTGTTTCAAAATATATATACGAATACACATAAAATAACGTAGATTTCTATAAAAATACGTATACAAAATACATATAAAATTAAGTAAATACGTATAAAAAAATGTATACAAAATACACATAAAATAATGTAAATTCGTATAAATGTAAATAAACAATATACCAATAAAAGAATGTGTATTTGTATAAATATAAATATACAAAATGCACATAAAATAACGTAAATTTATATAAAACTATATACATAAAATAACGCAAATTTCTATAAAAATATATGTACAAAAATGAACATAAAATAAATTTGCACAAAAATATATATACAAAAAACACATTAGATAATGTAAATGAGTATAAAAATGTAGAAAACACCTATGAAATAATCTAAATTCGTATCGAATTAAATTAAGAAAATACCAATAAAATAATGTAATTTTGGATGAAAATATATATACAAAATACACATAAAATAACCTAAATACAAATACAAATATACACATAAAATATTGTATTTTGTATATACATTTCAATTCAAATTTAGCTTATTTTATCTGTATTTTGTATATCTATTTTCATACGAATTTAATTACTTCTGTGTATTTTTGTATAGTTTTATACAAATTTACGTTATTTTATGTGTATTTTGTATATTTATATTTATACAAATACACATTCTTTTATTGGTATTTTGTTTATTTATTTTGATACGAATTTACATTATTTTATGTGTATTTTGTATACAATTTCTTATACGTATTTACTTCATTTTATGTGTATTTTGAATATATATTTTTATACAAATCTACGTTATTTTATGTGTAATCGTATATATATTTTGAAACAAATTTACATTGTTTTATGTGTATTTTGCATATCTATTTCAATACAGATTTCCCTTATTGTATGTGTATTTTGTATATTTATTTTAATACAAATTAATTTTTTCATGTGTATTTTGGTATATATATTTTTATAAAAAATGCGTTATTTAATGGGTATTTTGCATCTTTATTTTCATACAAATTTACATTGTTTTATTAATATTCTGTGTATTTATTTTGATACGATTTTACATTATTCTATTTGTGTTTTGTATATTTTTTTATACATATTTACATTATTTAATGTGTATTTTGTATATTTTAAAACAAATTTACGTTATTTTATGCGCATCTGTTAAAATATTTTGATACAAATTTACATTATTTTATGTATTTTGTATATATATTTCAATACAAATTTAGTTTATTTTATGTATATTTTTTTTATCTATTTTCATTCGTATCAAAATAAATAAACAAAATAGCAATAAAATAATGTAAATTTGCATGAGAAAACATATACAAATACACATAAAATAACGTAAATTTCTAAAAAAATATATGTACAAAAATGCACATAAAATAGTAAATTTGCATAAAAATATATATACAAAACACACATTAAATAATGTAAATGCGTACATAAAATAACCTAAATTTGTATAAAACTATATACAAAAATACACAAAAATATATATACAAAAAACAAATAGAATAATGTAAAATCGTATCAAAATAAATACACCGAATATTAATAAAATAATGTAAATTTGTATGAAAATAAAGATGCAAAATTCCCATCAAATACCGCATTTCTTATAAAAATATATATACCAAAATACACATAAAATATTTAAATTTGTATTGAAATAAATATACAAAATGCACATACAATAAGGTAAACTTCTATTGAAAGAGATATGCAAAAATACATTTAAAACAATGTAAATTTGTTTCAAATATATATATAAAATAACGTAGATTTCTATAAAAATATATATACAAAATACACATAAAATTAAGTAAATACGTATAAAAAAAATGTAAACAAAATACACATAAAATAATGTAAATTCGAAACAAAATAAATAAACAAAATACCAATAAAAGAATGTGTATTTGTTCTGTGTATTTTTGTATATAGTTTTATACAAATTTACGATATTTTATGTGTATTTTGTATATTTATATTTATACAAATACACATTCTTTTACTGGTATTTTGTTTATTTATTTTGATACGATTTTTATGTGTATTTTGTATTCATTTTTTTATACGTATTTACTTCATTTTATGTGTATTTTGAATATATTTTTATAGAAATCAACGTTATTTTATTTGTATTCGTATATATATTTTGAAACAAATTTACATTGTTTTATATGTATTTTGCATATCTATTTCAATACAAATTTACCTTACAGTATGTGCATTTTTTATATTTATTTTAATACAAATTTTAATATTTTATGTGTATTTTGGTATATATATTTTTATATAAAATGCGTTATTTTATGGCTATTTTGCATCTTTATTTTCATACAAATTTACATTATTTTATTAATATTCTGTGTATTTATTTTGATACGATTTTACATTATTCTATTTGTGTTTTGTATATATTTTTTATACATATTTACATTATTTAATTAGTATTTTGTATATATATTTGATACAAATTTACGTTATTTTAAGTGTATATGTTTATATATTTTCATTCAAATTTCCATTATATTATGTGTATTTTGTATATGTATTTCAATACAAATTTACCTAATTTTATGTGTATTTTGTATATTTATTTTCATACAAATTTAAATTATTTTTGTGTATTTTTGTATATAGTTTTATACAAACTTAGGTTATTTTATGAGTATTTTGTATATCTATTTTCATACAAATACACATTCTTTTATTGATATTTTGTTTATTTATTTTGACGAGAATTTAAATTATTTAATGTGTATTTTGTATATATATTTTTATACGTATTTACATCATTTCATGTGTATTTTGTATATATATTTCTATAGAAATCTACGTTATATTATGTGTATTCGTATATAGATTTTTAAACAAATTTACACTTATATGTGTATTTTGCATATTTTTTCAAAACAAATTTACCTTATTGTATATGCATTTTGTATATTAATTTTAATACAAATTTAATTATTCTGTGTGTATTTTTGTATATGTTTTTTTATAAAAATATGCTTTATTTGATGGGTATTTTGCATCTTTATTTTCATACAAAATTTACGTTATTTTATTGATATTCTGCTCATTCATTTTGATACGATTTGACATTATTCTATGTGTATTTTGTATATATTTTTCATACAAATTTACGTTATTTTATGTGTATTTGTTTATATATTTTGACACAAATTTACAATTTTATATGGGTATTTTGTATATATATTTCAAAAAGAAATTGACCTAGTTTTATGTGTATTTTGAATATCTATTTTCATACAAACTCAAATTATTTATATGTATTTTTGTATATATTTCAATACAAATTTTAGTTATGTTATGTGTATTTTGTAAATCTATTTTCATTCAAATATATATTATTTTATTGGTATTTTGTTGATTTATATTGATTCGAATTTACATTATTTTATATGTACTTTTTATATATATTTTTATACGCATTTACATTATTTAATATTTATTTTGAATATATAATTTTATACAAATTCATGGTATTTTATGTGTATTTGTATATATATTTTCATATAAATTTACATTATTTTATGTGTATTTTGTACATATATTTCATTACAAATTTACCTTATTTTATGTTTATTTTGTATGTGTATTTTGTACATTTATATTTATACACGTTTTCTCATACAAATTTATATTATTTTATTGGTATTTTGTTTATTTATTTTGATACAAATTGCATGATTATATGTGTATTTTGTACACATTTTTTTATACGTATTTACATAATTTAATGTGTATTTTGTTTATATATTTTCATACAAATTTACGTTATTATATGTGTATTTGTATAAATATTTTGATACAAATTTACTTTATTTCGTGTATATTGTATATATATATTTCAATTCAAATTTAGCTTATTTTGTGTGTATTTTGTATATATTTTCATACAAATTTAATTACTTCTGTGTATTTTTGTATATAGTTTTATATAAATTTACGTTATTTTATGTGTATTTTGTATATTTATATTTATACAAATACACATTCTTTTATTGGTATTTTGTTTATTTATTTTGATTCGAATTTACATTATTTTATGTGTATTTTGTATACATTTTTTTATACGTATTTACTTCATTTTATGTGTATTTTGTATATATATTTTTATAGAAATCTACGTTATTTTATGTGTATTCGTATATATATTTTGAAACAAATTTACATTGTTTTATATGTATTTTGCATATCTATTTCAATACAGATTTACCTTATTGTATGTGTATTTTGTATATTTATTTTAATACAAATAAATTTTTTATGTGTATTTTTGTATATATATTTAAAAAAATGCGTTATTTTATGGGTATTTTGCTTCTTTATTTTCATACAAATTTACATTATTTTATTAATATTCTGTGTATTTATTTTGATACGATTTTACATTATTCTATTTGTGTTTTGTATATATTTTTTTATACAAATTTACGTTATTTTAAGTGTATTTGTTTATGTATTTTCATTCAAATTTACAGTATTTTATGTGTATTTTGTATATGTATTTCAATACAAATCTACCTAATTTTATGTGTATTTTGTATATTTATTTTCATACAAATTTAAATTATTTTTGTGTATTTTTGTATATAGTTTTATACAAATTTATGTTATCTTATGTGTATTTTGTATATTTATTTTCATACAAATACACATTCTTTTATTGACATTTTGTTTATTTATTTTGAAGCGAATTTACATTATTTAATGTGTATTTTGTATATATATTTTTATACGTATTTACATCCTTTCATGTGTATTTTGTATATTTATAAAAAATGCTTTATTTTATGGGTATTTTGCATCTTTATTTTCATACAAATTTACATTATTTTATTTACATTCTGTATATTTATTTTAATACAATTTTACATTATTCTATTTGTGTTTTGTATATATATTTTTTATACATATTTACATTATTTAATGAGTATTTTTTATATATATTTTATACAAATTTATGTTAATTTAAGTGTATTTGTTTATATATTTTCATTCAAATTTACATTATTTGATTAATCTATGTGTATTTTTGTATATGTATTTTTATAAAAAATATGCTTTATTTTATGGGTATTTTGCATCTTTATTTTCATACAAATTTACATTATTTTATTGATATTCTGTGTATTTATTTTGATATGTTTTTACATTATTCTATGTGTATTTTGTATATATATTTTATATAAAATGTATTTGTTTTCATTTCATACAAATCTACATTATATTATGTGTTTTTTGTACATGTATTTATATACAAATTTAACTAGTTATATGTGTATTTTGTATATCTATTTTGTATGTATATTTTCATAGAAATTTACTCTATTTTATGAGTATTCGTATATATATTTTGATACAAATTTACATTATTAATGTGTATTTTGCATATCTATTTCAATACAAATTTACTTTATTGTACGTGCATTTTGTATATTTATTTTAATACAAATTTAATTATTTTATATGTATATTGTATATATTTTTATGCAAATATGCGTTATTATATGGATATTTTGCATCTTTATTTTCATACAAATTTACATTATTTTATTGATATTCTCTTTATTTATTTTGATACGATTTAACATTATTCTATGTGTTTTTTGCATATATTTTTTTTATACATATTTACATTATTTAATGTTCATTTTGTATATATATTTTATCCAAATTTACTTTATTTTATGTGGATTTGTTTATTTATTTTCATACATATTTACATTATTTTATGTGTTTTTTGTATATATATTTTTCTACGTATTTAAATTATTTTATGTGTATTTTGTATATACATTTTCATAAAAAAATTACGTTATTTTATTGTGTGTATAAGTATATATTTTGATACAAATTTTATACAAATTCATGTTATTTAATGTGTATATGTATATATATTTTCATACAAATTTATATTATTTTATATGTATTTTTTCATATATTTTATTACAAATTTACCTTATTTTATGTTTATTTTGTATATTTATTTCATTCAATTTTAAATTATTTTATGTGTATATTTGTATTTGTATTTAGGTTATTTTATGCGTATTTTGTATATATATTTTCATCCAAAATTCATTATTATATTGGTATTTTCTTAATTTAATTCGATACGAATTTAGATTATTTCATAGGTATTTTGTATACATATTTTTATACTCATTTACATTATCTAATGTGTGTTTTGTATATATATTTTTATGCAAATTTATTTTATGTTCATTTTTGTACATATATTTTTATAGAAATTTGCGTTATTTTATGTATATAGTTTTATATAAATTTACGTTATTTTATGTGTATTTTATATATTTATATTTATACAAATACACATTCTTTTATTGCTATATTGTTTATTTATATTTATACGAATTTACATTATTTTATGTGTATTTTGTATACATTTTTTTATACGTATTTACTTAATTTTATGTGTATTTTGTATATGTATTTTTATAGAAATCTACGTTATTTTATGTGTATTCGCATATATATTTTGAAACAAATTTACATTATTTTATATGTATTTTGCATATCTATTTCAATACAAATTTACCTTATTGTATGTGCATTTTGTATATTTATTTTGATACAAATTCAAATATTTTATGTGTATTTTGGTATCAATAATTTTATAAAAAATGCGTTATTTTATAGGTATTTTGCATCTTAATTTTCATACAAATTTACATTATTTTATTAATATTCTGTGTATATATTTTGATAAGATTTTACATTATTCTATTTGTGTTTTGTATATATTTTTTATACATATTTACATTATTTAATGTGTATTTTGTATATATATTTCATACAAATTTACGTTATTATATGTGTATTTGTTTATATATTTTCTTTCAAATTTACATTATTTTATGTGTATTTTGTATATGTATTTCAATAGAAATTAGCCTAATTATATGTGTATTTTGTATATTTCTTTTCATACAAATTTAAATTATTTTTGTGTATTTTTGTATATAGTTTTATACAAATTTAGGTTATTTTATGTACGCATTTACATTATTTAATGTGTTTTTTGTATATATATTTTTATCCAAAGTTAATTTATTTTACGTTCATTTTTGGACATATATTTTTATAGAAATTAGCGTTATCTTATATGTATTTGTATATGTTTTCTCATACAAATTTACATTATTTTATTGCTATTTTGTTTATTTAGTTTGATACGAATTACATGATTATATGTGTATTTTGTACATATTTTTTTACGTATTTACATTACTTAATGTGTATTTTGTTTATATATTTTTAAACAAATTTACGTTATTATATGTATTTTTATAAATATTTTGATACAAATTTACATTATTTTATGAATTTTGTATATACATTTCAATTCAAATTTAGCTTATTTTATCTGTATTTTGTATATCTATTTTCATACGAATTTCATTACTTCTGTGTATTTTTGTATATAGTTTTATATAAATTTACGTTATTTTATGTGTATTTTGTATATTTATATTTATACAAATACACATTCTTTTATTGGTATTTTGTTTATTTATTTTGATACGAATTTACATTATTTTATGTGTATTTTGTATACATTTTTTTATACGTATTTACTTCATTTTACGTGTATTTTGTATATATATTTTTATACAAATCTACGTTATTTTATGTGTATTCGTATATATATTTTGAAACAAATTTACATTGTTTTATATGTATTTTGCATATCTATTTCAATACAGATTTACCTTATTGTATGTGTATTTTGTATATTTATTTTAATACAAATAATTTTTTTATGTGTATTTTTGTATATATATTTAAAAAAATGCGTTATTTTATGGGTATTTTGCTTCTTTATTTTCATACAAATTTACATTATTTTATTTATATTCTGTGTATTTATTTTGATACGATTTTACATTATTCTATTTGTGTTTTGTGTTTTTTTTTTATATAGAAATTTACGTTATTTTAAATGTATTTGTTTATGTATTTTCATTTAAATTTACAGTATTTTATGTGTATTTTGTATATGTATTTCAATACAAATTTACCTAATTTTATATGTATTTTGTATATTTATTTTCATACAAATTTAAATTATTTTTGTGTATTTTTGTATATAGTTTTATACAAATTTATGTTATCTTATGTGTATTTTGTATATTTATTTTCATACAAATACACATTCTTTTATTGACATTTTGTTTATTTATTTTGACGCGAATTTACATTATTTAATGTGTATTTTGTATATATATTTTTATACGTATTTACATCCTTTCATGTGTATTTTGTATATTTATAAAAAATAAGTTATTTTATGGGTATTTTGCATCTTTATTTTCATACAAATTTACATTATTTTATTTATGTTCTGTATATTTATTTTAATACGATTTTACATTATTCTATTTGTGTTTTGTATATATATTTTTTATACATATTTACATTATTTAATGAATATTTTTTATATATATTTTATACAAATTTATGTTAATTTAAGTGTATTTGTTTATATATTTTCATTCAAATTTACAATATTTTATGTGTATTTTGTATATGTATTTCTTTACAAATTTACCTAATTTTATGTATATTTTGTATATTTATTTTCATACAAATTTAACTTATTTTTGCATATTTTTATATATTGTTTTATACAAATTTACGTTATTTTATGTGTATTTTGTATATGTATTTTCATACAAATACACATTCTTTTATTGATATTTTAATTATTTATTTTGACACGAGTTTAAATTATTTAATGTGTATTTTGTATATATATTTTTATACGTATTTACAACATTTCATGTGTATTCTAATGGAAATATTAATAAAATAATGAAAATTTGTATGAAAATTAAGATGCAAAATACGCATAAAATAACGCATTTTTTATAAAAATATATATACGAAAACACATAAAATATCTGATTTTGTATTAAAATAAGTATACAAAATGCACATACAATAAGGTAAATTTGTATTGAAATAGATACGCAAAATACATATAAAACAATGTAAATTTGTTTCAAAATATATAAAGGAATACACCTAAAATAACGGAGATTTCTATTAAAATATATATACAAAATACACATATAATTAAGTAAATACGTATAAAAAAATGTATACAAAATACACATAAAATAATGTAAACTCGTATCATAATAAATAAACAAAATACTAATAAAAGAATGTGTGTTTGTATAAATATAAATATACAAAATACACATAAAATAACGTAAATTTATATAAAACTATGTACAAAAATACATAAAAGTAATTAAATTTGTATTAAATAGATATACAAAATACACATAAAATAAGCTAAATTTGAATTGAAATATATATACAAAATACATAAAATAATGTAAATTTTTATCAAAATACTTATAAAAATACACATATAATAACGTAAATTTGTAAAAAAATATATAAACAAAATACACATTAAATAATGTAAATACGTATAAAAAAATGTACAAAATACACAAACAATCATGTAATTCGTATCAAAATAAATAGACAAAATACCAATAAAATAATGTAAAAATGAAACATATAAAAAATAAAATATATATGATATAATATATTTTATACATATTTAAAATATTTAATGTATATTTTGTATATATATATTTTATCCAAATTTACGTTATTTTATGTATTTTGTATATATATTTATACAAATTTACATTATTTTATGTGTATTTTGCATATCTATTTTCAAACAAATTTATCCAAATTTACGTTATTTTATATGTATTTGTTTATGTGAGTTTATGTGAGTTTTGTATATGTATTTCAATACAAATTTGCCTAACTTTATGTGTATTTTGCATATCTATTTTCAAACAAACAATTTATTTTTGTGTATTTTTGTATATATTTTTATACAAATTTTAGTTATTTTATTTGTTTTTTGTATATATACTTCCCTACAAATATACATTCTTTTATTGGAATTTTTTGTATTTATTTTGTTACGAGTTTACATTATTTTATGTGTATTTTGTATATATATTTTTCTACGTATTTAAATTATTTTATGTGTATTTTATATATACATTTTCATAAAAATTTACGTTATTTTATTGTGTGTATTCGTATATATTTTGAAACAAATTTTATACAAATTCATGTTATTTTATGTGTATTTGTATATATATTTTCATACAAATTTATATTATTTTATGTGTATTTTTACATATATTTTATTACAAATTTACCTTATTTTATGTTTATTTTGTATATTTATTTCATTCAATTTTAAATTATTTAATGTGTTTATTTCTATTTGTATTTAGGTTATTTTATGTGTGTTTTCTATATATATTTTCATCCAAAATTACATTAATTTATTGTTATTTTCTTAATTTAACTCGATACGAATTTAGATTATTTCATAGGTATTTTGTATACATATTTTTATACTCATTTACATTATCTAATGTGTGTTTTGTATATATATTTTTTATGCAAATTAATTTTGTGCATTTTTGTACATATATTTTTATAGAAATTTGCGTTATTTTATGTGTATTTTGTATATGTTTTCTCATACAAATTGACATTATTTAATTAGTTTTTTGTTGATTTATTTTGATACGAATGACTTGATTATTTGTGTATTTTGTACATATTTTTTGTATACGTATTCATATTTCTTAATGTGTATTTTGTTTTATATATTTTTATACAAATTTACGTTATTATATGTGTATTTGTTAAAAATATTTTGAAACAAATTTACTTTATTTTATATATTTTGTATATGTATTTCAATTCAAATTTAGCTTATTTTGTGTGTATTTTGTATATCTATTTTCATACAAATTTAATTACTTCTGAGTATTTTTGTATATAGTTTTATACAAATTTACGTTATTTTATGTGCATTTTGTATATTTATATTTATACAAATACACATTCTTTTATTGGTATTTTGTTTATTTATATTTATACGAATTTACATTATTTTATGTGTATTTTGTGTACTTTTTCTATTCGTATTTACTTAATTTTATGTGCATTTAGTATATATATTTTTATTCGTATATATATTTTGAAACAAATTTACATTTTTTTATATGTATTTTGCATATCTATTTCAATACAAATTTACCTTATTGTATGTGCATTTTGTATATTTATTTTAATACAAATTCAAATATTTTATGTGTATTTTGGTATATATGATTTAATAAAAATGCGTTATTTTATAGGTATTTTGCATCTTAGTTTTCATACAAATTTACATTATTTTATTAATATTCTGTGTATATTATTTTGATACGATTTTATATTATACTATTTGTGTTTTGTATATATTTTTTTATACATATTTTCATTATTTAATGTGTATTTTTTATATATATTTTATACAAATTTACGTTATTTTAAGTGTATTTCTTTATATAATTTCATTCAAATTTACATTATTTTAAATGTATTTTGTATATGTATTTCAATACAAATTTACCTAATTTTATGTGTATTTTGTATATTTATTTTCATACAAATTTAAATTATTTTTGTGTTGTTTTGTATATAGTTTTATACAAATTTAGGTTATTTTATGTGTATTTTCTATATCTAGTTTCATACAAATACACATTCTTTTATTGATATTTTGCTTATTTATTTTGACGCGAGTTTACATTATTTAATGGCTTCCTACAAATGAATAGACCATTTATTATTATTATTATTATTTTATTGCTATTTTGTTTATTTATTTTGATACGAATTACATGATTATATGTGTATTTTGTACATGTTTTTTTATACGTGTTTACATTATTTAATGTGTATTTTGTTTATATATTTTTAAACAAATTAACGTTATTAAATGTGTATTTGTGTAAATATTTTGATACAAATTTACATTATTTTATGTTTTTTTGTATATACATTTCAATTCAAATTTAGCTTATTTTATTTTTATTTTGTATATATTTTCATACAAATTTAATTACTTCTTTGTATTTTTGTATATAGTTTAATACAAATTTACGTTATTTTATGTGTATTTTTTATATTTATATTTATACAAATACACATTCTTTTATTGGTATTTTGTTTATTTATTTTGATACGAATTTACATTATTTTATGTGTATTTTGTATACATTTGTTTATACGTATTTACTTCTTTTTATGTGTATTTTGTATATATATTTTATAGAAATCTACGTTTTTTATGTGTATTCGTATGTATATTTTGAAACAAATTTACATTGTTTTATATGTATTTTGCATATCTATTTCAATACAAATTTACCTTATTGTATGTGCATTTTGTATATTTATTGTAATACAAATTTAAATATTTTATGAGCATTTTGGTATATATATTTTCATAAAAAATGCGTTGTTTTATGGGTATTTTGCATCTTTATTTTCATACAAATTTACATTATTTTATTAATATTCTGTGTATTTATTTTGATACTATTTTACATTATTCTATTTGTGTTTTGTATATATATTTTTTTATACATATTTACATTATTTAATGTGTATTTTCTATATATATTTCATACAAATTTTCGTTATTTTAAGTGTATTTGTTTATATATTTTTATTCAAATTTATATTATTTTATGTGTATTTTGTATATGTATTTCAATATAAATTTACCTAATTTTATGTGTATTTTGTATATTTCTTTTCACACAAATTTAAATTATTTATGTGTATTTTTGTATATAGTTTTATACAAATTTAGGTTATTTTATGTACGCATTTACATTATTTAGTGTGTGTTTTGTATATATATTTTTTTTGCAAATTTACTTTATTTTATGTGCATTTTTGTACATTTATTTTTATAGGAATTTGCGTTATTTGTATATGTTTTCTCATACAAATTTACATTATTTTATTGCTATTTTGTTTATTTATTTTGATACGAATTACATGAATATATGTGTATTTTGTACATATTTTTTATACGTATTTACATTACTTAATGTGGATTTTGTTTATATATTTTTAAACAAATCTACGTTATTATATGTATTTGTATAAATATTTTGATACAGATTTACATTATTTTATGTATTTTGTATGTACATTTCAATTCAAATTTAGCTTATTTTAGCTGTATTTTGTATATATATTCTCATACAAATTTAATTACTTCTGTGTATTTTTGTATATAGTTTTATACAAATTTACGATATTTTATGTGTATTTTGTATATTTATATTTTTACAAATACACATATTTTTATACGTATTTACTTAATTTTATGTGTATTTTGTATATATATTTTTATAGAAATCTACGTTTTTTTATTTGTATTCGTATATATATTTTGAAACAAATTTACATTGTTTTATATGTATGTTTGCATATCTCTTTCAATACAAATCTACCTTATTGTATGTGCATTTTGTATATTTATTTCAATACAAATATAAATATTTTATGTGTATTTTGGTATATATATTTTTATAAGAAATGCGCTATTTTATGAGAACTTTGCATCTTTATTTTCATACAAATTTACATTATTTTATTAATATTCGGTGTATTTATTTTGATACGAATTTACATTATTCTATTTGTTTTTTGTATATACTTTTTTATACATATTTACATTATTTAATGAGTATCTTGCATATATATTTTATACAAATTTATTATCTATTATCTATTTTTATACAAATACACATTCTTTTCATGATATTTTGTTTATTTATTTTGACACGAATTTACATTATTTGATATGTATTTTGTATATATATTTTTATACGTATTTACATAATTTCATATGTATTTTGTATATATATTTCTATAGAAATCTACTTTATTTTATGTGTATTCGTATATATATTTTGAAACAAATTTACATTGTTTTATATGTATTTTTGAATATCTCTTTTAATACAAATTTAAATTACTGTATATGCATTTTGTATATTTATTTCAATACAAATTTAAATATTTTATGTGTATTTTGGTATATATATTTTTATAAAAAATGCGATAATTTTTGGTAATTTTGCATCCTTATTTTCATACAAATTTACATTATTTTATTGATATTCTGTGTATTTATTTTGATACGATTTTACATTATTCTATTTGTTTTTTGTATATATTTTTTTATACACATTTACATTATTTAATGTGCATCTTGCATATATATTTTATACAAATTTACGTTATTTTAAGTGTATTTGTTTTTATATTTTCATTCAAATTTACATTTATTTTAATTCGAAATTACATTATTTTATGTGTATTTTGTATACATTTTTTTATACGTATTTACCTTATTTTATGTGTATTTTGTATATATAGTTTTATAGAAATCTACGTTTTTTTATTTGTATTCGCATATATATTTTGAAACAAATTTACATTGTTTTATATGTATTTTTGCATATCTCTTTCAATACAAATTTACCTTATTGTATGTGCATTTTGTATATTTATTTCAATGCAAATTTAAATATTTTATGTGTATTTTGGTATATATATTTTTATAAGAAATACGCTATTTTATGGGAATTTTGCATCTTTATTTTCATACAAATTTACATTATTTTATTAATATTCGGTGTATTTATTTTGATACGATGTTACATTATTCTGTTTTTTTTGTATATACTTTTTTATACATATTTACCTTATTTAATGTGTATCTTGCATATATATTTTATACAAATTTATTATCTATTATCTATTTTCATACAAATACACATTCTTTTCATGATATTTTGTTTATTTATTTTGACACGAATTTACATTATTTGATATGTATTTTGTATATATATTTTTATACGTATTTACATAATTTCATATGTATTTTGTATATATATTTCTATAGAAATCTATTTTATTTTATGTGTATTCGTAAATATATTTTGAAACAAATTTACATTGTTTTATATGTATTTTTGAATATCTCTTTCAATACAAATTTACCTTACTGTATATGCATTTTGTATATTTATTTCAATACAAATTTAAATATTTTATGTGTATTTTGGTAAATATATTTTTATAAAAAATGCGAAAATTTTTGGGAATTTTGTATCTTTATTTTCATACAAATTTACATTATTTTATTGATATTCTGTGTATTTATTTTGATACGATTTTACATTATTCTATTTGTTTTTTGTATATATATTTTTTATACATATTTACATTATTTAATGTGTATCTTGCATATATATTTTATACAAATTTACGTTATTTTAAGTGTATTTGTTTATATATTTTCATTCAAATTTACATTATTTGATGTGTATTTTGTATATGTATTTCAATACAAATTTACCTAATTTTATGTGTATTTTGTATATTTCTTTTCAAACAAATTTAAATTATTTTTGTGTATTTTTGTATATAGTTTTATACAAATTTAGGTTATTTTATGTACGCATTTACATTATTTAGTGTGTGTTTTGTATATATATTTTTTTTGCAAATTTACTTTTTTTTATGTGCATTTTTGTACATATATTTTTATAGAAATTTGCGTTATTTGTATATGTTTTCTCATACAAATTTACATTATTTTATTGCTATTTTGTTTATTTATTTTGATACGAATTACATGATTATATGTGTATTTTGTACATATTTTTTATACGTATTTACATAACTTAATGTGTATCTTGTTTATATATTTTTAAACAAATCTACGTTATTATATGTATTTGTATAAATATTTTGATACAGATTTACATTATTTTATGTATTTTTTATGTACATTTCAATTCAAATTTAGCTTATTTTAGCTGTATTTTATATATATATTTTCATACAAATTTAATTACTTCTGTGTATTTTTGTATATAGTTTTATACAAATTTACGATATTTTATGTGTATTTTGTATATTTATATTTTTACAAATACACATTCTTTTACTGGTATTTTGTTTATTTATTTTGATACGATTTTTATGTATTTTTTGTATTCATTTTTTTATACGTATTTACTTCATTTTATGTGTATTCGTATATATATTTTGAAACAAATTTATATTGTTTTATATGTATTTTTGCATATCTTTTTCAATACAAATTTACCTTATTGTATGTGCATTTTGTATATTTATTTCAATACAAATTTAAATATTTTATGTGTATTTTGGTATATATATCTTTATAAGAAATGCGCTATTTGATGGGAATTTTGCGTCTTTATTTTCATACAAATTTACATTATTTTATTAATATTCGGTGTATTTATTTTGATACGATTTCACATTATTCTATTTGTTTTTTGTATATATATTTTTTATACATATTTACATTATTTAATGTGTATCTTGCATCTTTTATCGTAATTTTGTTTATTTATTTTTATACGAATTTACATTATTTTAGGTGTATTTGATATGTATATTTTTATACTTATTTATATCATT
This sequence comes from Eriocheir sinensis, assembly GCF_024679095.1. NCBI lineage: Eukaryota > Metazoa > Arthropoda > Malacostraca > Decapoda > Varunidae > Eriocheir > Eriocheir sinensis. The sequence continues at coordinate 159,402 of NW_026111184.1, read as the reverse complement.
TTATTTGTGTTTTGAATATATATTTTCATAGAAATTTACTCTATTTTATGTGTATTCGTATATATATTTTGATACAAATTTACATTATTTATGTTTATTTTGCATATCTATTTCAATACAAATTTACCATATTGTATGTGTATTTTGTATATTTTTGTAAAAATATGCGTTATTATTTGGGTATTTTGCATCTTTATTTTCATATAGTTTTATACAAATTTAGGTTATTTTATGTACGCATTTACATTATTTAGTGTGGTTTTTTATATATATTTTTTTGCAAATTTACTTTATTTTATGTGTATTTTTGTACATATATTTTTATAGAAATTTGCGTTATTTGTATATGTTTTCTCATACAAATTTACATTATTTTATTGCTATATTGTTTATTTATTTTGATACGAATTACATGATTATATGTGTATTTTGTACATATTTTTCATACGTATTTACATTACTTAATGTGTATTTTGTTGATATATTTTTAAACAAATCTACGTTATTATATGTATTTGTATAAATATTTTGAAACAGATTTACATTATTTGATGTATATTGTAGGTACATTTCAATTTAAATTTAGCTTATTTTAGCTGTATTTTGTATATATATTTTCATACAAATTTAATTACTTCTGTGTATTTTTGTATATAGTTTTATACAAATTTTCGATATTTTATGTGTATTTTGTATATTTATATTTATACAAATACACATTCTTTTACTGGTATTTTGTTTATTTATTTTGATACTATTTTTATGTATATTTTGTATTCATTTTTTAAACGTATTTACTTCATTTTATGTGTATTTTGAATATTAATAAATTAATGTAAATTTGTATAAAAATAAAGAGGCAAAATACCCATAAAATAATGCTTTTTTTTATTTATAAAAATATATATACCAAAATACACATAAAAAAATTAAATTTGAATTAAAATAAATATATAAAAAACACATACAATAAGGTAAATTTGTATTGAAATAGATATGCAAAATACATATAAAACAATGTAAATTTGTTTCAAAATATATATACGAATACACATAAAATAACGTAGATTTCTATAAAAATATATATACAAAATACACATAAAATAATGTAAATTCGTATCAAAATAAATATACAAAATACCAATAAAAGAATGTGTATTTGTATAAATAAAAATATACAAAATACACATAAAATAACATAAATTTATTTAAAACTACAAAAATACACAGAAGTATTTTAATTTGTATGAAAATAGATATACAAAATAAGGTAAATTCGTTTCAAATTCAATAAACAAAATTCAGATAAAAGAACGTATATTTGTAGAAAAATTAAATATACAAAATACACATAAAATAAAGAAAATTTGTTTGAAAATATATAGAAAATAAAAAAAATAATTTCAATTTGTATGAAAATAAATATACAAAATACACCTGCATTTTGTATATCTATTTTCACACAAATTTAATTACTTTTGTGTATTTTTGCATATAGTTTTATATAAATTTACGTTATTTTATTTGTATTTTGTATATTTATATTTATACAATACACATTCTTTTATTAGTATTTTGTTTATTTATTTTGATACGAGTTTACATTATTTTATGTGTATTTTGTGTACCTTTTTTTTTATACGTATTTACTTCACTTTATGTGTATTTTGTATATTTATTTTCATAGAAATCTACGTTATTTTATGTGTATTCGTATATATATTTTGAAAAAAATTTACATGGTTTTATATGTATTTTGCATATCTATTTCAATACAAATTTACCTTATTGTATGTGCATTTTGTATATTTATTTTAATACAAATTCAAATATTTTATGTGTGTCTTGGTATAAATATTTTTATAAAAAATGCGTTATTTTATGGGTATTTTGCATCTCAATTTTCATACAAATTTATATTATTTTATTAATATTCTGTGTATTTATTTTGATACGATTTTATATTATTCTATTTGTGTTTTGTAAATTTTTTTTTATACATATTTACATTATTTAAAGTGTATTTTTTATATATATTTTATACAAATTTACGTTATTTTAAGTGTTTTTGTTTATATATTTTCATTCATATTTACATTATTTTATGTGTATTTTGTAAATGTATTTAAATACAAATTTACCTAATTTTATGTGTATTTTCTATATTTATTTTCATACAAATTAAAATTATTTTTGTGTATTTTGTATATAGTTTTATTCAAATTTAGGTGATTTTATGTGTATATTGTATATCTATTTTCATACAAATACACATTCTTTTATTGATATTTTGTTTATTTATTTTGACGCGAATTTACATTATTTAATGTGTATTTTATATATATATTTTTATACGTGTTTACATCATTTGATGTGTATTTTGTATATATATTTCTATAGAAATCTACGTTGATTTGTGAGTATTCGTATATTGATTTTGAAATAAATTTACACTGTTTTATGTGTATTTTGCATATTTTTTCAATAAATTTACCTTATTGTATATGCATTTTGTATAGTAATTTTAATACAAATTTAATTATGCTATGTGTATTTTTGTATATGTATTTTTATAAAAATATGCTTTATTTTATGGGTATTTTGCATTTTCATTTTCATACAAATTTACATTATTTTATTTATATTCTGTTTATTTTTTTTTAAACAATTTCACATTATTCTATGTGTATTTTGTATATCTATTTTTATACGTATTTACTTAATTTATGTGTATTTTGTATATATAATTTTATAGAAACCTACGTTATTTTATGTGTATTCGCATATATATTTTGAAACAAATTTACATTGTTTTATATGTAATTTTGCATATCTCTTTCAATACAAGTTTACCTTATTGTATGTGCATTTTGTATATTTACTTCAATACAAATTTAAATATTTTATGTGTATTTTGGTATATATATTTTTATAAGAAATGCGCTATTTGATGGGAATTTTGCATCTTTATTTTCATACAAATTTACATTATTTTATTAATATTCGGTGTATTTATTTTGATACGATTTCACATTATTCTATTTGTTTTTTGTATATATTTTTTATACATATTTACATTATTTAATGTGTGTCTTGCATATATATTTCATACAAATTTATTATCTATTATTTATTTTCATACAAATACACATTCTTTTCATGATATTTTGTTTATTTATTTTGACACGAATTTACCTAGATATGTATTTTGTATATATATTTTTAACGTATTTACATAATTTCATGTGTATTTTGTATATATATTTCAATAGAAATCCACGTTATTTTATGTGTATTCGTATATATATTTTGAAACAAATTTACTTTGTTTTATATGTATTTTTGAATATCTCTTTCAATACATATTTACCTTACTGTATATGCATTTTGTATATTTATTTCAATACAAATTTAAATATTTTATGTGTATTTTGGTATATATATTTTTATAAAAAATGCGCTATTTTATGGGAATTTTGCATCTTTCTTTTCATACAAATTTACATTATTTTATTGATATTCTGCGTATTTATATTGATAGGATTTTACATTATTCTATTTCTTTTTTGTATATATTTTTTTATACACATTTACATTATTTAATGTGTATCTTGCATATAACGTAGATTTCTATAGAAATATATATACAAAATACACATGAAATTATGTAAATACGTATAAAAAAAAAAAAAAAAATATATATATATATATATATATATATATATATATATATATATATATATATATATATATATATATATATATATATATATATATATAAAATACATATTAAGTAATGTAAATTCGTGACAAAATAAATAAAATATCATGAAAAAAATGTGTATTTGTATGAAAATAAATAATAGATAATAAATTTGTATGTAATATATATGCAAGATACATTTAAATAATGTAAATATGTATAAAAAAATATATACAAAAAACAAATAGAATAATGTAAAATCGTATCAAAATAAATACAATATATTAATAAAATAATGTAAATTTGTATGAAAATAAAGATCCAAAATTCCCATCAAATAGCGCATTTCTTATAAAAATATATATATACCAAAATACACATAAAATATTTAAATTTGTATTGAAATAAATATACAAAATGCACATACAATAAGGTAAATTTGTATTGAAAGAGATATGCAAAAATACATATAAAACAATGTAAATTTGTTTCAAAATATATATACGAATACACATAAAATAACGTAGATTTCTATAAAAATATATATAAAAAATACACATAAAATTAAGTAAATACGTATAAAAAAATGTAAACAAAATACACATAAAATAATGTAAATACTAAACAAAATAAATAAACAAAATACCAATAAAAGAATGTATATCTATTTATTTTAATACAAAATCAAATATTTTATGTTTTTTCGTATATATATTTTTATAAAAAATGCGTTATTTTATGGGTATTTTGCATCTTAATTTTCATACAAATTTACATTATTTTATTAATATTTGCTGTATTTATTTTGATACGATTTTACATTATTTTATTTATGTTTTGTATATATTTTTTTATACATATTTACATTATTTAATGTGTTTTTTGTATATATATTTGATACATATTTACGTTATTTTAAGTTATTTTATGTGTATTTGTTTATATATTTTGACAAAAATTTACAATATTTTATGGGTATTTTGTATATATATTTCAAAAGAAATTTACCTAGTTTTATATGTATTTTGAATATCTATTTTCATACAAACTCAAATTATTTTTATGTATTTTTGTATATATTTCAATACAAATTTTAGTTAGGTTATGTGTATTTTGTAAATCTATTTTCATTCAAATATACATTATTTTATTGGTATTTTGTTGATTTATATTGATACGAATTTACATTATTTTATATGTACTTTGTATATATATTTTTATACGCATTTACATTATTTAATATTTATTTTGAATATATAATTCTATACAAATTCACGGTATTTTATGTGTATTTGTATATATATTTTCATATAAATTTACATTATTTTATGTGTATTTTGTACATATATTTCATTACAAATTTACCTTATTTTATGTTTATTTTGTATGTGTATTTTGTACATTTATATTTGTACAAATACACATTCTTTTATTGGTATTTTGTTTATTTATTTTGTTTCGAATTTACATTATTTTATGTGTATTTTGTTTACATTTTTTTATACGTATTTACTTAATTTTATGTGTATTTTGTATATATATTTTTATAGAAATCTACGTTATTCTATGTGTATTCGTATATATATTTTGAAACAAATTTATATTGCTTTATATGTATTTTTGCATATCTCTTTCAATAGAAGTTTACCTTATTGTATGTGCATTTTGTATATTTATTTCAATACAAATTTAAATATTTTATGTGAATACATGTACAAAAAATACATTAAATAATGTAGATTTGTATAAAATGAAAACAAATACATTTTATATAAAATATATATACAAAATACACATAGAATAATGTAAAATCATATTAAAATAAATACACAGAATATCAATAAAATAATGTAAAATTGTATGAAAATAAAGATGCAAAATACCCATAAAAAAAGCATATTTTTATAAAAATACATATACAAAAATACACATAGATTAATCAAATTTGTATTAAAATTAATATACAAAATGCACATACAATAAGGCAAATTTGTATTGAAAAAATATGCAAAATACACATAAAACAATGTAAATTTGTTTCAAAATGTATACGAATACACATAAAATAACGCAGATTTCTATAGAAATTTATATACAAAATACACTTGAAATAATGTAAATGCGTATAAAAATATATATACAAAATACACATTAAATAATGTTAATTCGTGTCAAAATAAATAAACAAAATATCATGAAAAGAATGTGTATTTGAATGAAAATAGATATACAAAATACACATAAAATAACCTAAATTTGTATAAAACTATAAACAAAAATACACAAAAATAATTTAAACTTGTATGAAAATAAATATACAAAAAATATATAAAATTAGGTAAATTTGTATTGAAATACATATACAAAATACACATAAAATAATGTAAATTTGAATGAAAATATATAAACATATAGACTTAAAATAACGTAAATTTGTATCAAATATATATACAAAAAAACACATTAAATAATGTAAATATGTATAAAAAAAATATATACAAAACACAAATAAAATAATGTAAAATCGTATCAAAATAAATACAGAAAATAATATAATAATGTAAATTTGTATGAAAATTAAGATGCAAAATACCCATAAAATAACGTATTTTTTATAAATATATATATACGAAAAATCATAAAATATTTGATTTTGTATTAAAATAAATAGATATACAAAATACACATAAAATAAGCTAAATTAAATGAAAAATATATACAAAATACTCATAGAATAATGTAAAATCGTATCAAAATAAATTCACAGAATATCAATAAAATAATGTAATTTTGTATGAAAATAAAGATGCAAAATACCCATAAAATAAAGCATATTTTTTTTTTAAATACATATACAAAAATACACATAGAATAATTAAATTTGTATTAAAATTAATATACAAAATGGACGTACAGTAAGGTAAATTTGTATTGAAAAAATATACAAAATGCACATTAAAGCGTAAATTTGTTTAAAAATCTTTATACGAATACACATAAAATAACGTAGATTTCTATAGAAATATATATACAAAATACACATGAAATGATGTAAATACGTATAAAAATATATATATACAAAATTCACATTAAATAATTTAAATTCTCGTCAAAATAAATAAACAAAATATCAATAAAAGAATGTGTATTTGTATGAAAATAGATATACAAAATACTCATAAAATAACCTGTTTGTATAAAACTATATACAAAAATACACAAAAATAATTTAAATTTGTATGAAAATAAGTATACAAAATTCACATAAAATTAGGTAAATTTGTATTGAAATACATATACAAAATACACATAAAATAATGGAAATTTGAATGAAAATATATAAACATATTTACTTAAAATAACGTAAATTTGTATCAAATATATATACAAAATACTAATTAAATAATGTAAATATGTATAAAAAAATATATACAAAACACAAATAGAATAATGTAAAATCGTATCAAAATAAATACACAGAATATTAATTAAATAATGTAAATTTGTATGAAAATAAAGATGCAAAATAGCCATAAAATAAAGCATTTTTATAAAAAAATATATACCAAAATACACATAAAATATTAAAATTTGTATTAAAATAAATATAAAAAATGCACATTCTGTAAGGTAAATTTGTATTGAAATAGATATGTAAAATACATATAAAACAATGTAAATTTGTTTCAAAATATATACCCGAATACACATAAAATAACGTTGATTTCTATAAAAATATATACAAAATACACATAAAATGAAGTAAATACGTATAAAAAAATGAAAACAAAATACACATAAAAATCGTATCAAAATAAATAAACAAAATACCAGAAAAAGAATGTGTATTTGTATAAATATAAATATACAAAATACACATAAAATATCGTAAATTTGTATAAAACTATATACAAAAATACACAGAACAAATACACATTCTTTTATTGGTATTTTGTTTATTTATTTTGTTTAAAATTTATATTATTTTATGTGTATTTTGTTTACATTTTTTTATACGTATTTACCTAATTTTATGTGTATTTTGTATATATATTTTTATAGAAAATATACAAAATACATATAAAATAACCTAAATACAAATACAAATATACACATAAAATAATTTAAAATTGAATGAAATAAATATACAACATAAACTTAAAATAAGGTAAATTTGTAATGAAATATATGAAAAAATACAGATAAAATAATATAAATTTGTATGAAAATATATATACAAATACACATTAAATAACATGATTTTGTATAAAATTTGTATCAAAATATATATTTATACACACAATAAAATAACGTAATTTTTTTATGAAAATATATATATACAAAATACACATAAAATAATTTAAATACGTAGAAAAATATATATACAAAAAACACCGAAAATAATGTAAATATGTATGAAAATATATAAACAAATACACATAATATAATGTAAATTTGGATAAAAAATATATACAAAATGAACATTAAATAATGTAAATATGTATAAAAAAAACATATGCAAAAAATACATAGAATAATGTTAAATCGAATCAAAATAAATAAAGAGAATATCAATAAAATAATGTAAATTTGTATGAAAATAAAGATGCAAAATATCCATATAATAACGCATATTTGCATAAAAATATATATACAAAAATACATATAAAATAATTAAATTTGTATAAAAATAAATATACAAAATGCACCTACAATAAAGTAAATTTGTATTGAAATAGATATGCAAAATAAACATCAATAATGTAAATTTGTATCAAAATATATATACGAATACTCATAAAATAGAGTAAATTTCTATGAAAATATACATACAAAATAGATATACAAAATACACATATAACTAGCTAAATTTGTATTTAAATACATGTACAAAAAACACATAAAATAATGTAGATTTGTATGAAATGAAAACAAATACATTTTATATAAAATATATATACAAAATACACATAGAATAATGTAAAATCATATCAAAATAAATACACAGAAAATCAATAAAATAATGTAAATTTGTATGAAAATAAAGATGCTAAATACCCATAAAATAAAGCATATTTTATAAAAATACATATACAAAAATACACATAGATTAATCAAATTTGTATTAAAATTAATATACAAAATGCATATACAATAAGGTAAATTTGTATTGAAAAATATGCAAAATACACATAAAACAATGTAAATTTGTTTCAAAATATATATACGAATACATATAAAATAACGTAGATTTCTATAGAAATATATATACAAAATACACTTGAAATAATGTAAATACGTATAAAAATATATATACAAAATACATATTAAATAATGTTCATTCGTGTCAAAATAAATAAACAAAATATCATGAAAAGAATGTGTATGTGTATGAAAATAGATATACAAAATACACATAAAATAACCTAAATTTGTATAAAACTATATACAAAATACACACAAATAATTTAAACTTGTATGAAAATAAATATACAAAAAACATATAAAATTAGGTAAATTTGTATTGAAATACATATACAAAATACACATAAAATAATGTAAATTTGAATGAAAATATATAAACATCTAGACTTAAAATAATGTAAATTTGTATCAAATATATATACAAAAAACACATTAAATAATGTAAATATGTATAAAAAAATATATACAAAACACAAATAAAATAATGTAAAATCGTATCAAAATAAATACAGAAAATATTAATAAAATAATGTAAATTTGTATGAAAATTAAGATGCAAAATACCCATAAAATAACGCATTTTTTATAAAAATATATATACGAAAAAATATAAAATAATTGATTTTGTATTAAAATAAATAGATATACAAAATACTCATAAAATAAGCTAAATTTGAATTGAAATATATATACAAAATACATAAAATAATGTAATTTTGTATCAAAATACTTATGCAAATACACATATAATAATGTAAATTTGTATAAAAATATGTAACAAAATAAACATTAAATAATGTAAATACGTATAAAAAAATGTACAAAATACAGAAATAATCATGTGATTCGTATAAATAGACAAAATACCAATGAAATAATGTAAATTTCTATGAGAAAACATATACAAAATACACATAATTAACGCAAATATCAATAAAAATATATATAATATAATATATTTTTATACATATTTAAAATATTTAATGTATGTTTTGTATATATATTTTATCCATATTTACGTTATTTTATATGTATTTGTTTATATATTTTCATACAAATTTACATTATTTTATTTACATTATTTAATGTGTATCTTGCATATATATTTTATACAAAAATATATATACCAAAATACACATAAAAAATTAAATTTGTATTAAAATAAATATACAAAAAACATATACAATAAGGTAAATTTGTATTGAAATAGATATGCAAAATACATATAAAACAATGTAAATTTGTTTCAAAATATATATACGAATACACATAAAATAACGTAGATTTCTATAAAAATACATATACAAAATACACATAATATTAAGTAAATACGTATAAAAAAATGTATACAAAATACAAATAAAATAATGTAAATTCGTATAAATGTAAATAAACAATATACCAATAAAAGAATGTGTATTTGTATAAATATAAATATACAAAATGCACATAAAATAACGTAAATTTATATAAAACTATATACATAAAATAACGCAAATTTTTATAAAAATATATGTACAAAAATGAACATAAAATAAATTTGCATAAAAATATATATACAAAACACACTTTAGATAATGTAAATGAGTATAAAAACACGTATACAAAATGCCTATGAAATAATCTAAATTCGTATCGAATTAAATTAAGAAAATACCAATCAAATAATGTAATTTTGGATGAAAATATATATACAAAATACACATAAAATAACCTAAATACAAATACAAATATACACATAAAATAATTTAAAATTGAATGAAATAAATATACAAAATAAACATAATATAAGGTAATCTAAAGATAACCTAAGATAACCTAAATACAAATACAAAAATACACATTAAATAATTTAAAATTGGATGAAATAAATATACAAAATAAACATAAAATAAGGTAAATTTGTAATAAAATATATGTAAAAATACACATAAAATAATATAAATTTGTATGAAAATATATATACAAATACACATAAAATAACATGAATTTGTATAAAATTTGTTTCAAAATATATACGAATACACACAATAAAATAACATAAATTTTTATGAAAATGTATATATAAAATACACATAAAATGATTTAAATACGTAGAAAAATATATATTCAAAATACACATACAATAATGTAAATTCGTAAAAAAATTATATACACAAAATTCCAATAAAAGAATGTATATTTGTAGGAAAATATATATACAAAAAACAAATAAAATAACTAAAATTTGTATAAAAATATATACAAAAATACACAAAAATAATTTAAATTTGTTTGAAAATAGATATGCAAAATACACATGAAGTTAGGCAGATTTGTATTGAAATACATATACAAAACTCACATAAAATAATGTAAATTTGTATGAAAATATATAAACAAATACATATAAAATAACGTAAATTTGGATAAAATATATATACAAAATATACATTAAATATTTTAAATATGTATAAAAATATATTATATTATATATTTTTTTTTTTGATATTTGCGTTATTTATGTGTATTTTGAATGTGTTTTCTCATAGAAATTTACATTATTTTATTGGTATTTTGTCTATTTATTTTGATACGAATTACATGATTATTTGTGTATTTTGTACATTTTTTTATACGTATTTACATTATTTAATGTGTATTTTGTTTATATATTATTATACAAATTTACGTTATTATATGTGTATTTGTATAAGTATTTTGATACAAATTTACATTATTTTATGTATTTTGTATATATATTTCAATTCAAATTTTGCTTATTTTATGTGTATTTTGTATATCTATTTATTTTAATACAAAATCAAATATTTTATGTTTTTTCGTATATATATTTTTATAAAAAATGCGTTATTTTATGGGTATTTTGCATCTTAATTTTAATACAAATTTACATTATTTTATTAATATTTTCTGTATTTATTTTGATACGATTTTACATTATTTTATTTGTGTTTTGTATATATTTTTTTATACATATTTACATTATTTAAAGTGTTTTTTGTATATATATTTGATACATATTTACGTTATTTGAAGTTATTTTATGTGTATTTGTTTATATATTTTGACACAAATTTACAATATTTTATGGGTATTTTGTATATATATTTCAAAAGAAATTTACCTAGTTTTATGTGTATTTTGAATATCTATTTTCATACAAACTCAAATTATTTTTATGTATTTTTGTATATATTTCAATACAAATTTTAGTTAGGTTATGTGTATTTTGTAAATCTATTTTCATTCAAATATATATTATTTTATTGGTATTTTGTTGATTTATATTGATACGAATTTACATTATTTTATATGTACTTTGTATATATATTTTTATACGCATTTACATTATTTAATATTTATTTTGAATATATAATTATATACAAATTCATGGTATTTTATGTGTATTTGTATATATATTTTCATATAAATTTACATTATTTTATGTGTATTTTGTACATATATTTCATTACAAATTTACCTTATTTTATGTTTATTTTGTATGTGTATTTTGTACATTTATATTTATACCAATACACATTCTTTTATTGGTATTTTGTTTATTTATTTTGTTTCGAATTTACATTATTTTATGTGTATTTTCTTTACATTTTTTATACGTATTTACTTAATTTTATTTGTGTTTTGTATATATATATTTTATAGAAATCTACGTTATTTTATGTGTATTCGTATATATATTTTGAAACAATTTTACATTGTTTTATATGTATTTTTGCATATCTCTTTTAATAGAAGTTTACCTTATTGTATGTGCATTTTGTATATTTATTTCAATACAAATTTAAATATTTTATGTGTATTTTGGTATAAATATTTTTATGAGAATAAACAAAATATCAATAAAATAATGGAAATTTGTATGAGAAAACATATACAAATACATATAAAATAACGCTAATTTCTATAAAAATATATCTCCAAAAATGAACATAAAATAAAGTAACTTTGGATAAAAATATGTATACAAAACAAACATTAAATAATGTTAATGCGTACGTAAAAAAACCTAAATTTGTCTAAAACTATATACAAAAATACACAAAAATAATTTAAATTTATCTGAAAAGAAATATACAAAATACACATAAAATTAGGTTAATTTGTATTGAAATACATATACAAAATACACATAAAATAATGTAAATTTGAGAGAAAATATATAAACAAATACACATATAATAACGTAGATTTGTATGAAATATATATACAAAATACACATTATATAATGTAAATATGTATAAAAAAATATATACAAAACACAAATAGAATAATGTAATATCGTATCAAAATATATACACAGAATATTAATAAAATAATGTAAATTTGTATGAAAATTAAGATGCAAAATACCTATAAAATAACGCATTTTTTATAAAATTATTGATACCAAAATACACATAAAATATTTGAACTTGTATTAAAATAAATATACAAAATGCACATATAATAAGGTAAATTTGTATTGAAATAGATATGCAAAATACATATAAAATAATGTAAATTTGTTTCAAAATATATATACGAATACACATAAAATAACGTAGATTTCTATAAATATATATATACAAAATACAAATAAAATTAAGTAAATACGAATCAAAAATGTATACAAAATACACATAAAATAATGTAAATTCGTATAAATATAAATAAACAAAATACCAATAAGAGAATATGTATTTGTATAAATATAAATATACAAAATGCACATAAAATAACGTAAATTTGTATAAAACTATATACAAAAATACACAGAATTAATTAAATTTGTATGAAAATAGATATCCAAAATACACAAAATAAGCTAAATTTGAATTGAAATATATATACAAAATACATAAAATAAAGTAAATTCGTTTCAAAATATTTTTAACAAATACACATATAATAGCGTAAATTTGTAAAAAAAATATATAAACAAAATACACATTAAGTAATGTAAATACGTATAAAAAAATATTTACAAAATACACAAATAATCAAGTCATTCGTATCAAAATAAATAAACAAAAAACTAATTAAATAATGTAAATTTGTATGAGAAAACATATACAAAATACACATAAAATAACGTTTTGAGTTTCTATAAAAATATATGTACAAAAATGCACATAAAATTAGTTTGCATAAAAAAATATACAAACACACATTAGATAATGTAAATGAGTATAAAAATATGTATACAAAATACCTATGAAATAATCTAAATTCGTATCGAGTTAAATTAAGAAAATAACAATAAAATAATGTAATTTTGGATGAAAATATATATAGAAAACACATAAAATAACCTAAATACAAATACAAATATACACATTAAATAATTTAAAATTGAATGAAATAAATATACAAAATTAACATAAAATAAGGTAAATTTGTAATAAAATATATGTAAGAATACACATAAAATAATATCAATTTGTATAAAAATATATATACAAATACACATAAAATAACATGAATTTGTATAAAATGTTTCAAAAAATATACGAATACACACAATAAAATAACGTAAATTTTTATGAAAATGTATATAAAATACACATAAAATAGTTTAAATACGTAGAAAAATATATATACAAAATACACATAAAATAATGTAAATTCGTAAAAAATTAAATACACAAAATTCCAATAAAAGAATGTATATTTGTAGGAAAATATATATACAAAAAACAAATAAAATAACTAAAATTTGTATAAAAATATATACAAATATACACAAATTTTTTTTTAATTTGTTTGAAAATAGATATGCAAAATACACATAAAGTTAGGCAAATTTGTATTGAAATACATAAACAAAACTCACATAAAATAATGTAAATTTGTATGAAAATATATAAACAAATACATATAAAATCACGTAAATTTGGATAAAATATATATATACAAAATATACATTAAATATTTTAAATATGTATAAAAATATATTATATTATATATATTTTTATTGATATTTGCGTTATTTATGTGTATTTTGTATATGTTTTCTCATAGAAATTTACATTATTTTATTGGTATTTTGTCTATTTATTTTGATACGAATTACATGATTATTTGTGTATTTTTTACATTTTTTTTATACGTATTTACATTATTTAATGTGTATTTTGTTTATATATTTTTATACAAATTTACGTTATTATATGTGTATTTGTATAGGTATTTTGATACAAATTTACATTATTCTATGTATTTTGTATATATATTTCAATTCAAATTTGGCTTATTTTATGTGTATTTTGTATATCTATTTATTTTAATACAAAATCAAATATTTTATGTTTTTTCGTATTTATATTTTTATAAAAAATGCGTTATTTTATGGGTATTTTGCATTTTAATTTTCATACATATTTACATTATTTTATTAATATTTTCTGTAATTATTTTCATAAGATTTTACATTATTTTATTTGTGTTTTGTATATATTTTTTTATACATATTTACATTATTTAATGTTTTTTTGTATATATATTTGATACAAATTTACGTTATTTTAAGTCTATATGTTTATATATTTTCATTCAAATTTACATTATTTTATGTGTATTTTGTATATGTATTTCAATACAAATTTACCTATTTTTATATGTTTTTTGTATATTTATTTTCATACAAGTTTAAATTATTTTTGTGTATTTTTGTATATAGTTTTATACAAATTTAGGTTATTTTATGTGTATTTTGTATATCTATTTTCATACAAATACACATTCTTTTCATGATATTTTGTTTATTTATTTTGACACGAATTAACATTATTTAATGTGTATTTTGTATATATATTTTTATACGTATTTACATTATTTCATGTGTCTTTTGTATATATATTCTATAGAAATCTGCGTTATTTTATGTGTATTCGTATATATATTTTGAAACAAATTTACATTATTTTATGTGTATTTTGCATATTTTTTCAATACAAATTTACCTTATTGTATGTGCATTTTGTATATTAATTTTAATACAAATTTGATTAATCTATGTGTATTTTTGTATATGTATTTTTATAAAAATATGCTTTATTTTATGGGTATTTTGCATCTTTATTTTCATACAAATTTACATTATTTTATATATATTCTGTGTATTTATTTTGATATGATTTTACATTATTCTATGTGTATTTTGTATATATATTTTATATAAAATGTATTTGTTTTCATTTCATACAAATCTACATTATTTTATGTGTTTTTTGTACATGTATTTAAATACAAATTTAACTAGTTATATGTGTATTTTGTATATCTATTTTGTATGTATATTTTCATAGAAATTTACTCTATTTTATGAGTATTCGTATATATATTTTGATACAAATTTACATTATTGATGTGTATTTTGCATATCTATTTCAATACAAATTTACTTTATTGTACGTGCATTTTGTATATTTATTTTTATACAAATTTAACTATTTTATATGTATTTTGTATATAATTTTATGCAAATATGCGTTATTATATGGATATTTTGCATCTTTATTTTCATACAAATTTACATTATTTTATTGATATTCTCTTTATTTATTTTGATACAATTTAACATTATTCTATGTGTATTTTGTATATTTTTTTTATACATATTTACATTATTTAATGTTCATATTGTATATATATTTTATCCAAATTTACATTATTTAATGTGTATTTCTTTATATATTTTCATAGAAATTTACATTATTTTATGTGTTTTTTGTATATATATTTTTCTACGTATTTAAATTATTTTATGTGTATTTTGTATATACATTTTCATAAAAAAATTACTTTATTTTATTGTGTGTATAAGTATATATTTTGATACAAATTTTATACAAATTCATGTTATTTAATGTGTATTTGTATATATATTTTCATACAAATTTATATTATTTTATGTGCATTTTTTCATATATTTCATTACAAATTTACCTTATTTTATGTTTATTTTGTATATTTATTTCATTCAATTTTAAATTATTTTATGTGTATATTTGTATTTGTATTTAGGTTATTTTATGTGTATTTTGTATATATATTTTCATCCAAAATTACATTATTTTATTGATATTTTCTTAATTTTATTCGATACGAATTTAGATTATTTCATAGGTATTTTGTATACATATTTTTATACTCATTTACATTATCTAAAGTGTGTTTTGTATATATATTTTTATGCAAATTTATTTTATGTTCATTTTTGTACATATATTTTTATAGAAATTTGCGTTATTTTACGTATATAGTTTTATATAAATTTACGTTATTTTATGTGCATTTTGTATATTTATTTTTATACAAATACACATTCTTTTATTGGTATATTGTTTATTTACATTTATACGAATTTACATTATTTTATGTGTATTTTGTATACATTTTTTTAAACGTATTTACTTAATATTATGTGTATTTTGTATATGTATTTTTATAGAAATCTACGTTATCTTATGTGTATTCGTATATATATTTTGAAACAAATTTACATTATTTTATATGTGTTTTGCATATCTATTTCAATACAAATTTACCTTATTGTATGTGCATTTTGTATATTTATTTTAATACAAATTCAAATATTTTATGTGTATTTTGGAATCAATATTTTTATAAAAAATGCGTTATTTTATAGGTATTTTGCATCTTAATTTTCATACAAATTTACATTATTTTATTAATATTCTGTGTATATATTTTGATACGATTTTACATTATTCTATTTGTGTTTAGTATATATTTTTTATACATATTTACATTATTTAATGTGTATTTTGATTATATATTTCATACAAATTTACGTTATTATATGTGTTTTGTTTATATATTTTCTCTCAAATTTACATTATTTTATATGTATTTTGTATATGTATTTCAATACAAATTAACCTAATTTTATGTGTATTTTGTATATTTCTTTTCATACAAATTTTAATTATTTTTGTGTATTTTTGTATATAGTTTTATACAAATTTAGGTTATTTTATGTACGCATTTACATTATTTAATGTGTGTTTTGTATATATATTTTTATCCCAAGTTACTTTATTTTACGTTCATTTTTAGACATATATTTTTATGGAAATTAGCGTTATTTTATATGTATTTGTATATGTTTTTTCATACAAATTTACATTATTTTATTGATATTTTGTTTATTTAGTTTGATACGAATTACATGATTATATGTGTATTTTGTACATATTTTTTTATACGTATTTACATTACTTAATGTGTATTTTGTTTATATATTATTAAACAAATTTACGATATTATATGTATTTTTATAAATATTTTGATACAAATTTACATTATTTTATGTATTTTGTATATACATTTCAATTCAAATTTAGCTTATTTTATCTGTATTTTGTATATCTATTTTCATACGAATTTAATAACTTCTGTGTATTTTTGTATATAGTTTTATACAAATTTACGTTATTTTATGTGTATTTTGTATATTTATATTTATACAAATACACATTCTTTTTATATTTTGCTTATTTATTTTGATACGAATTTACATTATTTTATGTGTATTTTGTATACATTTTCTTATACGTATTTACTTCATTTTATGTGTATTTTGTATATATATTTTTATACAAATCTACGTTATTTTATGTGTATTCGTATATATATTTTGAAACAAATTTACATTGTTTTATATGTATTTTACATATCTATTTCAATACAGATTTACCTTATTGTATGTGTATTTTGTATATTTATTTTAATACAAATTAATTTTTTCATGTGTATTTTGGTATATATATTTTTATAAAAAAAAATGCGTTATTTAATGGGTATTTTGTTTTATTAATATTCAGTGTATTTATTTTGATACGATTTTACATTATTCTATTTGTGTTTTGTATATATTTTTTTATACATATTTACATTATTTAATGTGTATTTTGTATATTTTTAAAAAAATTTACGTTATTTTATGCTCATCTCTTAAAATATTTTGATACAAATTTACATTATTTTATGTATTTTGAATATATATTTTAATACAAATTTAGTTTATTTTATGTATATTTTATATCTATTTTCATTCGTATCAAAATAAATAGACAAAATAGCAATAAAATAATGTAAATTTTTATGAGAAAACATATACAAATACACATAAAATAACGCAAATTTCTAAAAAAAATATATGTACAAAAATGCACATAAAATAAAGTAAATTTGCATAAAAATATATATACAAAACACACATTAAATAATGTAAATGAGTACATCAAAATAACCTAAATTTGTATAAAACTATATACAAAAATACATAAAAAATTTTAAAATTTGTATGAAAAGAAATATACAAAATACACATAAAATTAGGTAAATTTGTATTGAAATACATATACAAAATACACATAAAATAATGTAAATTTGAATGAAAATATATAAACAAATACACTTAAATAACGTAAATCTGAAGAAAATATATATGCAAGATACACATTAAATAATGTAAATGTGTATAAAAAAATATATACAAAAAAGAAATTTAATAATGTAAAATCCTATCAATATAAATCCACAGAATATCAATAAAATAATGTAAATTTGTATAAAAAGAAAGATGCAAAATTCCCATTAAATAGCGCATTTTTTATAAAAATATATATACCAAAATACACATAAAATATTTAAATTTGTATTGAAATAAATATACAAAATGCATATACAGTAAGGTAAATATGTATTGAAAGAGATATTCAAAAATACATATAAAACAAAGTTAATTTGTTTCAAAATATATATACGAATACACATAAAATAACGTAGATTTCTATAGAAATATATATACAAAATACACATGAAATTATGTAAATACGTATAAAAAATATATATACAAAATACATATCTAGGTAAATTCGTGTCAAAATAAATAAACAAAATATCATGAAAAGAATGTGTATTTGCATGAAAATAAATAATAGATAATAAATTTGTATGAAATATATATGCAAGATACACATTAAATAATGTAAATATGTAAAAAAAAATATATACAAAAAACAAATAGAATAATGTGAAATCGTAACAAAATAAATACACCGAATTTTAATAAAATAATGTAAATTTGTATGAAAATAAAGATGCAAAATTCCCATCAAATAGCGCATTTCTTATAAAAATATATATACCAAAATACACATAAAATATTTAAATTTGTATTGAAATAAATATACAAAATGCACATACAATAAGGTAAACTTGTATTGAAAGAGATATGCAAAAATACATATAAAACAATGTAAATTTGTTTCAAAATATATATACGAATACACATAAAATAACGTAGATTTCTATAAAATATATACAAAATACACATAAAATTAAGTAAATACGTATAAATAGATATACAAAATACACATAGAATAATGTAAAATTGTTTAAAAATAAACAGAATATAAATAAAATAATGTAAATTTGTATATATTATATTTATACAAATACACATTCTTTTATTGTTTTTTTGTTTATTTATATATATACAATTTACATTATTTTATGTGTATTTGAATACAATGTACTTAGATTTCTATAGAAATATATATACAAAATACACATCAAATGATGTAAACACGTATAAAATATATATATAAAATACATTAAATAATGTAAATTATCAAAATAAATAAACAAAATATCAATAAAAGAATGTGTATTTGTATGAAAATAGATATACAATATACACGTTATTTTATGTGTATTCGTATATATATTTTTAAACAAATTTACACTGTTTTATTTGTATTTTGCGTTTTTTTTCAATACAAATTTACCTTTTTGTATGTGTGCATTATGTATATTAATTTTAATACAAATTTAATTATTCTATGTGTATTTTTGTATATGTATTTAAAAAAAAATGCTTTATCTTATGGGTATTTTGCATCTTTATTTTCATAAAATTTTAATTATTTTATTGATATTGATACGATTTTACATTATTCTATGTATAACAAAAATAAATATATATACAAATTTACGTAATTTAAATTTGTTTGAAAATAGATATGCAAAATATATGTATTTTGTATATATATTTCAATTCAAATTTAGCTAATTTTGTGTGTATTTTGTATATATTTTCATACAAATTTAATTACTTCTGTGTATTTTTGCATATAGTTTTGTATAAATTTACGTTATTTTATGTGTATTTTGTATATTTATATTTATACAGATACACATTCTTTTATTGGTATTTTGTTTATTTATTTTGATACGAATTTACATTATTTTATGTGTATTTTGTATACATTTTTTATTATTATTACTTCATTTTATGTGTATTTTGTATATATATTTTATAGAAATCTACGTTATTTTATGTGTATTCGTATATATATTTTGAAACAAATTTACATTGTTTTATATGTATTTTTATATCTATTTCAATACAAATTTACCTTATTGTATGTATTTGTGTATATATTTTAATACAAATTTAATTTTTTAGGTATTTTTGGTATATATATTTCAATTCAAATTTAGCGTTATTTTATGGGTATTTTGTATATTTATTTTCATACAAATTTACATTATTTTATTAATATTTTGTATATATTTTGATACAAATTTACATTATTTTATTTGTATTTTGTATATTTATATTTACAAATACAGTATTTTTGATATTTTGTTTATGTATTTTCATATGAATTTACATTATTTTATGTGTATTTTGTACTTTTCTATACAAATTTACCTAATTTTATGTGTATTTTGTATATTTATTTTCATACAAATTTAAATTATTTTGTGTATTCGTATATATATTTTTATACAAATTTACATTGTTTTATATGTATTTTGTATATTTATTTCAATACAAATTTACATTATTGTATGTGTATTTTGTATATATATTTTAATACAAATTTACATATTTTCATGTGTATTTTGTATATATTTTATAAAAAAATGCTTTATTTTATGGGTATTTTGCATCTTTATTTCATACAAATTTACATTATTTTATTTACATTCTGTATTTATTTTAATACAATTTTACATTATTCTATTTGTGTTTTGTATATATATTTTTTATACATATTTACATTATTTAATGAGTATTTTTATATATATTTTATACAAATTTATGTTAATTTAAGTGTATTTGTTTTATATATTTTCATTCAAATTTACATTATTTGATTAATCTATGTGTATTTTGTATATATATTTTTATACAAATATGCTTAATTTTATGTATATTTTGCATCTGTATTTAAATACAAATTTACATTATTTTATTGATATTCTGTATATTTATTTTGATATGTTTTACATTAATTCTGTGTATTTTTGTATATATTTTTATATAAATGTATTTGTATATTTATTTTCATACATATATACATTATATTATGTGTTTTGTTTATTTATTTTATACAAATTTACACTAGTTTATGTGTATTTTGTATATCTTATTTATATCATTTTATTTGTATTTTGAATATATATTTTCATAGAAATTTACTCTATTTTATGAGTATTCGTATATATATTTTGATACAAATTTACATTATTAATGTGTATTCTGCATATCTATTTCTATACAAATTTACTTTATTGTACGTGTATTTTGTATATTTATTTTAATACAAATTTAATTATTTTATATGTCTTTTGTAATATATTTATGCAAATATGCGTTATTATATGGATATTTTGCATCTTTATTTTCAAACAAATTTACATTATTTTATTGATATTCTGTTTATTTATTTTGATACGATTTAACATTATTCTATGTGTATTTTGCATATATTTTTTATACATATTTACATTATTTAATGTTCATTTTGTATATATTTTATATAAATTTACTTTATTTTATGTGGATTTGTTTGTCTATGTTCATACATATTTACATTATTTTATGTGTTTTTTGTATATATATTTCAATACGTATTTAAATTATTTTATGTGTATTTTGTATATCTATTTTCAAAAAAATTTAAATTATTTTATTGTGTGTATTTTTATATATTTTGATACAAATTTTACAATCATGTTATTTTATTTGTATTATATATATATATATATATATATATATATATATATATATATATATATATATATTTTCATAAGATATATATATATATATATATATATATATATATATATATATATACGTATATATATATATATATATATATATATATATATATATTTTCATAAAATTTATATTATTTTATTTTGTGTATTTTTATATGTTTTCATACAAATTTACATTATTTTATGTTTATTTTGTATATTTATTTCAATCAGATTTAAATTATTGTATGTGTATTTTGTATATTTATTTTGATACAAATTTGATTATTTTATGTGTATTTTGTATATATTTTCTTATACGTATTTACATTATTTAATGGTATTTTGTATATATATTTTTATAGTAATTTAGATTATTTTATATGTATTTTGTATATATATTTTATACAAATTTACATTATTGTAGGTGTATTTTGTATATATATTTCAATATAAATTTATTATTGTATGTGCATTTTGTATATTTATTTTAATAGAAATTTAAATATTTTATTATTTTATATATATAGTTTTATATAAATTTACGTTATTTTATGTGTATTTTGTATATTTATTTTTATACAAATACACATTATTTTTTATTGATATTTTGTTTATTTATTTTGACGCGAATTTACATTATTTTATGTGTATTTTGTATATATTTTTTATACGTATTTACTTAATTTTATGTGTATTTTGTATATATATTTTATAGAAATATACGTTATTTTATGTGTATTCGTATATATATTTTGAAACAAATTTACATCATTTTATGTGAATTTTGCATATCTTTTCAATATAAATTTACCTTATTGTATGTGCATTTTGTATATTTATTTTGATACAAATTTAATTATTTTATGTGTATTTTGTATATGTATTTTATAAAAAATGCGTTATTTTATAGGTATTTTGCATCTTATTTTCATACAAATTTACATTATTTTATTATTTGTTTATATATTACACAGAATTTCATTATTTTAGGTTTATTCTGATATATATTTTTTTATACATATTTACATTATTTTATGTGTATTTTGTATATATATTTCATAGAAATTTAATTATTTTATGTGTATTTGTTTATATATTTTCTCAAATTTACATTATTTATGTGTATTTTGTATATGTATTTCAATAAAATTACTTTATTATATGTGTTTTTGTATATTTATTGATACAAATTTAATATATTTATATTTTTGTATATATTTTTATACAAATATGCGTTATTATATGGGTATTTTGTATATTTATTTTCATACAAATTTACATTATTTTATTGATTGTTGTTTATTTATTTTGATACGATTTACGTTATTATGTGTATTTTGTATATATATTTTAGACATATTTACATTATTTAATGTATATTTTGTTTATATATTTTAAAGAAATTTACGTTATCTTATGTGTATTTGTTTATATATTTTGATACAAATTTACATTATTTTATGTGTATTTTGTATATGTATTTCAATAAAAATTTGCCTTATTTTATTTGTATTTTGCATATCTATTTTCAAACAAATTTAAATTTTTTTTTTGTATTTTGTATATATTTTATACATTTTTTTATTTTATTTGTATTTTGTATATATATTTTCCTACACATATACATTCTTTTAGAGGAAATTTTGTTTATTTATTTTGTTACGAATTTACATTATTTTATGTATTTTGTATATATATTTTCTATGTATTTACATTATTTATGTGTATTTTGTATATATATTTTATACAATTTATGTTATTTTATTGTGTGTATTCGTATATATATTTTGATAAAAATTCATTATTTTGTGTTTTTTCATATCTATTTCAATACAAATTTACCTTATTGTATGTGTATTTTCCATATTTATCTTAATACAAATTTAATTATTTTATGTGTATTTTTGTATATATATTTTTTCTAAATATGAGTTGTTTTATGGGTATTTTGCATCTTTATTCTTAAAATTTTTACATTACTTACATATATTTTATACGTATTTACATTATTTAATGTGTATTTTGTTTATATATTTTTATATAATTTTACGTTATTATATGTGTATTTGAATAAATATTTTGATACAAATTTACATTTTTTTATGTATTTTGTATATTTATTTCAATTCAAATTTAGCTTATTTTATGTGTCTTCTGTATATCTATTTTCATACAAATTCAATTATTATTTTTATTTTTGTAGATAGTTTTATACAAATTTATTTTATTTATATTTGTATATATATATTTGTAGGAATACACATTATTTATTGTAAATTTGTATTGAAATATATATACAAAATGCATATACAATTTATGTATTTGTATTGATTTAGATATACAAAGTACATATAAATTAATGTATATTTGTATCAATGTATATATTTCATACAAATTTACATTATTTAAGTGTATTTCTATGTATATATATATATACAAATACACATAAAATTAAGTAAATTTATATAAATATATACAAAATACACATAAAATAATGTAAATTTGTATGAAAATATATATAAACAAATACATAAGATAACGTAAATTTCCATAAATATATATGTACAAAATATACATTAAATAATGTAAATATGTAAAATATATATACAAAATACACAGAATAACGTAAAATCGTATGAAAATAAATAAACAGACAATCAATAAAATAATGTAAATTTGTATGAAAATAAAGATGCAAAATACCCATATAATAACGCATATTTGTTTAAAAATATATATACAAAATACACATAGAATAATTAAATTTGCATTAAAATTAATATACAAAATCCATATACAATAAAGTAAATTTGTATTGAAATAGATATGCAAAATACACATAAATAATGTAAATTTGTATCAAAATATATAAACGAATACACATAAATAGAGTAAATTTCTATGAAAATATATATTCAAAATACATATAAATTATGTAAATAAGTATAAAATATATATATCAAATAAAACCTAAAATAATGAAAATTGTATCAAAATAAATAAACAAAATATGATAAAAGAACGTATATTTGTAGGAAAATAAATATACAAAATTCAAATAAAATTACGAAAATTTGAATAAAAACATATACTAAAATACACAAAATTAATTTCAATTTGTATGAAAATAGATATACATAATACACATATAATGAGTTAAATTTGTATTTAAGTACATGTACAAAATACACATAAAATAATGTAAATTTGTATAAAATGAAAACAAATTCACATAAAATAACGTTCATTTGTATGAAATATATATACAAAATATACATAGAATAATATAAAATCGTATACCTATCAAAATAAATACACAGAATATCAATAAAATAATGTAAATTTGTATGAAAATAAAGATGCAAAATACCCATAAAATAAAGCATTTTTTTATGAAAATACATATACAAAAATACACATAGAATAATTAAATTTGTATTAAAATTAATATACAAAATGCACGTACAATAAGGTAAATTTATATTGAAAAAATATGAAAAATGCACATAAAACAATGTATTTTTGTTTCAAAATATATATACGAATACACATAAAATAACATATATTTCTATAGAAATATATATACAAAATACACATGAAATGACGTAAATACGTATAAAAATATATATACACAATACACATTAAATAATGTGAATTCGCGTCAAAATAAATAAACAAAATATCAATAAAAAATAATGTGTATTTGTATGAAAATAGATATACAAAATACACATAAAATATTTTAAATTTATTTAAAACTCTTTTTATAAAGATATATATATCAAAATAATAAAATATTTAAATTTGTATTACAATAAATATACAAAATGCACATACAATAAGGTAGATTTATATTGAAATAGATATGCTAAATACATATAAAACAATGTAAATTTGCTTCAAAATATATATACCAATACATATAAAATAACGTAGATTACTATAAAAATATATATACAAAATACACATTAAATGAAGTAAATACGTATAAGAAAATGTATACAAAGTACACATAAAATAATCAAATTTGTATCAAAATAAATATACAAAATACACATACAATAAGGTAAATCTATATTGAAATAGATATGCAAAATAAACATAAAATAATGTAAATTTGTATGAAAACATATACGAATACACAAAATAAAATAACGTAATTTTTTATGAAAATATATATAAAAAATACACATAAAATAATGTAAATACGTAGAAAAATATATATATACAAAATACACATCAAATTATGTAAATTCTTATGAAAATAAATGAACAAAATTCCACTAAAAGAATGTATATTTGTTGGAAAATATAAATACAAAATACAAATAAAATAACTAAAATTTGTATAAAAATATATAAAAAATACATAAAAATAATTTAAATTTGTTTGAAAATAGATATGCAAAATACACATAAAATTAGGCAAATCTGTATTGAAATACATATACAAATTACACATAAAATAACGTAAATTTTTATGAAAATATATAAACAAATACGTAATAATTTTTGTAAAATATATATACAAAATATACATTAAATAATGTAAATGTGTATAAAAATATATATACAAAATACACATAGAATAATGTAAAATCGTATCAAAATAAATAAACAGAATATCAATAAAATAATGTAAATTTGTATGAAAATAAAGATGCAAAATACCCAAATAATAACGCATATTTTTACAAAAATAAACATACAATAATTAAATTTGTATTAAAATAAATATACAAAATACACATACAATATGGTAAATTTGTATTGAAATAGATATGCAAAATAAACAAAAATAATGTAAATTTGTATCAAAATATATATACGAATACCCATAAAATAGAGTAAATTTCTATGAAAATATATATTCAAAACACAAATAAAATGATATAAATAAGTATAAAAATATACATATCAAATACACCTAAAATAATGTAAATTCGTATAAAATTAAATAAACAAAATTACGATAAAAGAACGTATATATGTAGGAAAATAAATATACAAAATATATTTGTATAAAAATATATGCAACAAAACACAAAATTAATTTCAATTTGTATGAAAATAGATATACAAAATACTCATATAATGAAATAAATTTGTATTTAAATACATGTACAAAATATACATAAAATTAGGTAGATTTGTATTGAAATACATAAACAAAATACACATATAATAATATTTAAATTTGAATGAAAATA
This sequence comes from Eriocheir sinensis, assembly GCF_024679095.1. Taxonomy (NCBI): domain Eukaryota; kingdom Metazoa; phylum Arthropoda; class Malacostraca; order Decapoda; family Varunidae; genus Eriocheir; species Eriocheir sinensis. The sequence goes on along the minus strand of NW_026111184.1, from coordinate 131,193 downwards.
TATAAAAAATACACCTAAAATTACGTAAATTTTCATAAAATATATATAAAAAATACACATTAAATTATGTAAATATGTATAAAAAAAATATATATACAAAATACACATAGATTATTGTAAAATCTTATCAAAATAAAAACACAAAGGAGTAATAAAATAATGTAAATTTGTATACAAATATAGATGCAAAATACCCATAAAATAACGCATATTTTTATGAAAATATATATACCAAAATACACATAAAATATTTGAATTTGTATTAAAATAAATATACAAAATGCAAATACAATAAGGTAAATTTGTATTGAAATAGAAATGCAAAATACATATAAAACAATGTAAATTTGTTTCAAAATATATATACGAATACACATATAATAACGTAGATTTCTATAAAAATATATATACTAAATACACATAAAATTAAGTAAATACGAATAGAAAAAGTACACAATATACACATAAAATAATGTAAATTCATATCAAAATAAATAAACAAAATATCAATAAAAGAATGTGTATTTGTATAAATATAAATAAACAAAATACACATAAAATAACGTAAATTTGTATTAAACTATATACAAAAATACACAGAAGTAATTAAATTTGTATGAAAATATATATACAAAATAAAAATAAAATAAGCTAAATTTGAATTGAAATGTATACCCAAAATACATAAAATAATGTAAATTTGTATCAAAATATTTACACAAATACATATTTAATAACGTTAATTTGTTTAAAAATATATAAAAAAATACACATTAAATAATGTAAACACGGTTAAAAAACATGTACAAAATACTCATATAATCATGTAATTCGTATCAAAATAAATAAACAAAATAGCAATAAAATAATAATAATAATAATAGGAAGCCATTAAATAATGGATCAAAATAAATAAACAAAATATCAATAAAATAATTGTATTTGTATGAAAATAGATATGCAAAATACACATAAAATAACATAAATTTCTATAAAAATATATACAAAAATACATATAAAATAATAAAATTTGGGTTAAAATAAATATACAAAATATACACAAAATAAGGTAAATTTGTATTGAAATACATATGCAAAATACAAATAAAATAATGTAAATTTGAATCAAAATATATACGAGTACACACAATAGAATAACGTAAATTTTTATGAAAATATATCTACAAAATACACATAAAATAATGTAAATATGTATAAAAAAAATTTACAAATACACAAATAGTATAATAAAAACTCGTATCAAAATATATACAAAATATTAATAAAATAATGTAAATTTGTATGAAAACTAAGATACAAAATACCTATAAAATAACATTTTTTTAATTATATATACAACAATATGCATCAAATAATTAAATTTGTATTAAAATAAATATACAAAATACACAAAAAATAAGGTAAATTTGTATTGAAATAGATATGCAAAATAAAATAATAAAATAATGTAAATTTGTATCAAAATACATATACAATATATATATATATATATATATATATATATATATATATATATATATATATATATATATATATATATATATATATATATATATATATATATATATATATATATAAATATATATATATATATATATATATATATATATATATATATTTTCATCGAAAATTACATTATTTTAGTGGTATTTTCTTAATTTATTTCGATACGAATTTAGATTATTTCATAGGTACTTTGTATACATATTTTTTTACTCATTTACATTATCTATTGTGTGTTTTGTATATATATTTTTATGCAAATTTACTTTATTTTATGTGCATTTTTGTACATTTATTTCTATAGAAATTTGCGTTATTTTATGTGGATTTTGTATATGTTTTCTGACACAAATTTACATTATTTTATTGGTATTTTGTTTATTTATTTTGATACGAATTACATGATTATATGTGTATTTTGTACATATTTTTTTATACGTATTTACATTATTTAATGTGTATTTTGTTCATATATTTAAAAAAAAATTACGTTATTATATGTGTATTTGTATAAATATTTTGATACAAATTTACATTATTTTATGTTTTTTGTATATATATTTCAATTCAAATTTAGCTTACATTTTTTTAAAAATATATATACAAAATACACATGGAATAATGTAAAATTTTATCAAAATAAATACACAGAATGTCAATAAAATAATGTAAATTTGTATGAAAATAAAGATGCAAAATACCCATAAAATAAAGCATATTTTTTTATAAATATACATATACAAAAATACACACAAAATCATAAAATTTGTATTAAAATTAATATACAAACTGAGCAAACAATATGGTAAATTTGTATTGAAATAGATATGTAAAACACACATAAAACAAGGCAAATTTATTTCAAAATATATATACGAATACACATAAAAAAACGTAATTTTCTATAAAAATATATATAAAAAATACATACAAAAATACACAAAAATAATTTAAATATGTATGAAAATAAATATACAAAAAACACATAAAATTAGGTAAATTTGTATTGAAATACAAATACAAAATACACATAAAATAATGTAAATTTGAATGAAAATATATAAACAAATACACTTTAAATAACGTAAATTTGTATAAAATATATATACAAAATACACATTAAATAATGCAAATATGAATGAAAAACATATATATAAAACACAAATAGAATAGGGTAAAATCGTATCAAAATAAATACACAGAATATTAATAAAATAATGTAAAATTGTATGAAAATAAAGATGCAAAATACCCATAAAATAACGCATTTTTTTGAAAATATGTATGTACCAAAATACACATAAAATGTTTAAATTTGTATTAAAATAAATATACAAAATGCACATTCATTAAGGTAAATTTGTGTTGAAATAGATATGCAAAATACATATAAAACTATGTAAATTTGTTTAAAAATATATATACGAATACACAAAATAACGTAGATTTCTAAAAAAATATATATACAAAATACACATAAAATTAAGTAAATACGTATAAAAAAATATATACAAAATACACATCTAAATTTGTATGAAAATATTTATACAAATACACATAAAATAAAATGAATTTGTATAAAATTTGTATCAAAATATATACGAATACACACAAGAAAATAACGTAATTTTTTATGAAAATGTATATACCAAAGTATATATACAAAACACACATAAAATAATGTAAATTCGTATCAAAATAAATAGACAAAATTACAATAAAAGAGTGTATATTTTTAGGAAAATATATATACTAAATACAAATAAAATAACTAAAATTTGTATAATAATATATACAAAAATACACAAAAATAAGTTAAATTAGTTTGAAAATAGATATGCAAAATACACATAAAATTAGGCAAATTTGTATTGAAATACATATACAAAATACACATAATGTAAATTTGTATGAAAATATATTAAGAAATACACATAAAATAACGTAAATTTGGATAAAATATATATACAAAATAAACATTAAATAATGTAAATATGTATAAAAAAATATATATACAAAATACACATAGAATAATATTAACTCGTATAAAAATAAATAAACAGAATATCAATAAAATAATGTAAATGTAATAAAAATAAATATACAAAAATACACATGAAATAATTAGATTTGTTTTAAAATAAATATAGAAAATTCACATACAATAACGTAAATTTATATTAAAATAGATATGCAAAATACACATAAATAATATAAATTTTTATCAAAAGATATATACGAATACACATAAAATAGAGTAAATTTCTATGAAAATATGCATACAAAATACATATATAATGATGTAAATAAGTATAAAAATATATATACCAAATACCCCTAAAATAATGTAAATTCGTATCAAAATAAATAAACAAAATTCCGATAAAAGATCGTATATTTTTTTGGAAAATAAATATACAAAATACACATAAAATAGCAAAAAATTGTATAAAAATATATACACAGAAAAAAAAAATCAATTTCTATGAAAATAGATATACAAAATACACATATTATTAGTTAAATTTGTATTTAAATACATCTACAAAATACACATAAAATAATGTAAATTTGTACGAAATGAAAACAATTACACATAAAATAACGTACATTTGTATAAAATATATATACAAAATAAACATGGAATAATGTATAATCGTATCAAAACAGATACAAAGAGTATCAATAAAATAATGTAAATTTGTAAGAAAATAAAAATGCAAAATACCCATAAAATAAAGCATATTTTTATAAAATTACATATACAAAAATACACATAGAATAATTAAATATGTATTAAAATTAATATACAAAATGCACATACAATAAGGAAAATTTGTATTGAAAAAATATGCAAAATACACATAAAACAGTGTAAATTTGTTTCAAAATATATATACAAACACACATAAAATAACGTAGATTTCTATAGAAATATATATACAAAATACACATAAAATGATGTAAATACGTATAAAAATATATATACAAAATACACATTAAATAATGTAAATTCGCGTCAAAATAAGAAAACAAAATATCGATAAAAGAATGTGTATTTGTATGAAAATAGATATACAAAATACACATAAAATAACCTAAATTTGTATAAAAATATATACAAAAATACACAAAAATAATTTAAACTTGTATGAAAATAAATATACAAAATACACATAAAATTAGATAAATTTCTGTTGAAATACGTATACAAAATACACATAAAATAATGTAAATTTGAATGAAAATACATTAACAAATACACTTAAAATAACGTAAATTTGAATAAAATATATATACAAAATACAAACTAAATAATGTAAATATGTATAAAAAGAATATAGAAAACAAATAGAATATTGTAAAATCGTATCAAAATAAATACTCAGAATATTAATAAAATAATGTTAATTTGTATGAAAATAAAGAAGAAAAATACCCATAAAATAACACAATTTCTTATAAAAATATATATACCAAAATGCACATAAAAAACTTAAATTTGTATTAAAATAATTATACAAAATACACATACACTAATTTAAATTTGTATTGAAATATATATGCAAAATACATAAAAAACAATGTAAATTTGTTTCAAAATATATATACGAATACACATAAAATAACGTAGATTTCTATGAAAATATATATACAAAATACACATAAAATGAAATAAATACGTATAAATAAAATGTATACAAAATACACATAAAATAATGTAAATTCGTATCAAAATAAATAAACAAAATACCAATAAAAGAATGTGTATTTGTATAAATATAAATATAAAAAAATACGCATAAAATAACGTAAAATTATATCATACTTTTTATGTGTATTATGTATATTTATATTTATACAAATACACATTCTTTTATTGGTATTTTTTTATTTTTTATACGAATTTACATTATTTTATGTGTATTTTGTATACATTTTTTTATACGTATTTACTTCATTTTATGTGTATTTTGTATATATATTTTTATACAAATCTACGTTATTTTATGTGTATTCGTATATATTTTGAAACAGATTTACATTGTTTTATATGTATTTTGCATATCTATTTCAATACAAATTTACTTTATTGTATGTGTTTTTTATATATTTATTTTAATAGAAATTTTTTTATGTGTATTTTGGTATATATATTTTTATAAATAAAAAAAAATGCGTTATTTTATGGGTTTTTTGCCTTTTATTTTCATACAAATTTACATTATTTTATTAATATTCTGTGTATTTATTTTAATACGATTTTATATTATTCTATTTGTGTTTTGTATATATTTTTTTATACAAATTTACGTTATTTTAAGTGTATTTGTTTATGTATTTTCATTCAAATTTACATTATTTTATGTGTATTTTGTATATGTATTTAAATACAAATTTACCTAATTTTATGTGTATTTTGTATATTTATTTTCATACAAATTTAAATTCATGATTGTATTTTTGTATATAGTTTTATACAAATTTAGGTTATCTTATGTGTATTTTGTATTATTTTCATACAAATACACATTATTTTATTGATATTTTGTTTATTTATTTTGACGCGAGTTTTCATTATATAATGTGTATTTTGTATATATATTTTTAAACGTATTTACATAATTTCATGTGTATTTTGTATATATATTCCTATAGAAATCTACGTTTTTTTTATGTGCATTCGTTTATATATTTTGAAACAAATTTACACTGTTTTATGTGTATTTTGCATTTTTTTTCAATACAAATTTACTTTATAGTATGTGCATTTTGTATATTAATTTTAACACAAATTTAATTACTCTATGTGTATTTTTGTATATGTATTTTTTAAAAAAATATGCTTTATTTTATCGGTATTTTGCATCTTTATTATCATACAAATTTAAATTATTTTATTGATATTCTGTGTACTTATTTTGATGCGATTTTCCGTTATTCTATGTGTATTTTGTATATATATTTTATACAAATGTACCTTATTTTATGTGTATTTGTTTTCATTTCATACAAATTTACATTATTTTATGTGTATTATGTACATGTATTTAAATACAAATTTAACTAATTATATGCGTATTTTGTATATCAATTTTCATACAAATTGATATTATTATTTTTTTTTGTATAAATTTTTATACAAATTTTCGTTATTTTATGTGTATTTTGTATATTTATTTTCCTACAAATATACGTTTTTTATCGGAATTTTGTTTATTTATTTTGATACGAATTTATATTATTTAGGTGTATATGATATATATATTTTTATATTTATTTATATCATTTTATATGTATTGTGCATATATATTTTCATAGAAATTTACTTTATTTTATGTGTATTTGTATATATATTTTGATACAAATTTACATTATTTATGTGTATTTTGCATATGTATTTCAATACAAATTTACTTTATTGTATGTGCATTTTGTATATTTATTTTAATACAAATTAAATTATTTAATGTGTATTTTCGTATATATATTTTTATGCATATATGCGTTATAATATGGGTATTTTGCATCTTTATTTTCATACAAATTTACATTATTTTATTGATATTCTGTTTATTTATTTTGATACGATTTAACATTATTCTATGTGTATTTTGTATATATATATATATATATATATATATATATATATATATATATATATATATATATATATATATATATATATATATATATATATATATATCTATATATATAAATATATATATATATATATATATATATATATTTATACATATTTACATTATTTAATGTTTATTTTGTATATAAATTTTATCCAAATTTACGTTATTTTATGTGTATTTGTTTATATATTTTCATACAAATTTACATTATTTTATGTGAATTTTTTATATGTATTTCAATACAAATTTGCCTAATTTTATGTGTATTTTGCATATAAATTTTCAAACAAATTTAAGTTATTTTTGTGTATTTTTGTATATATTTTTATACAAATTCTACTTATTTTATTTGTATTTTGTATATAGATTTTCCTACAAATATACATTCTTTTATTGGAATTTTGTTTATTTATTTTGATACGAATTTACATTATTTTATGTGTATTTTGTATATATATTTTTCTATGTATTTAAATTATTTTATGTGTATTTTGTATATACATTTTCATAAAAATTTACGTTATTTTATTGTGTGTATTCGTATATATTTTGAAACAAATTTTATACAGATTCATATTATTTTGTGTATTTGTATATATATTTTCATTCAAATTTATGTGTATTTTGTATACATTTTTTTATACTTATTTACTTCATTTTATGTGTATTTTGTATATAAATTTTTATAGAAATCTACGTTATTTTGTGTATTCGTATATATATTTTGAAACAAATTTACATTGTTTTATATGTATTTTGCATATCTATTTCAATACAAATTTACCTTAATGAATGTGCATTTTGTATATTTATTTTAATATATATATATATATATATATATATATATATATATATATATATATATATATATATATATATATATATATATATATATATATATATATATATATATATATATATATATATATATATATATATATATATATATATATATATATATATATATATATATATATATATATATATATATATATATATATATATATATATATATTATAAAAAAAATGCGTTATTTTATGGGTATTTTGCATCTATATTTTCATAGAAATTTACATTATTTTACTAATATTCTGTGTATTTATTTTGATACGATTTTACACTATTCTACTTGTGTTTTGTATATATTTTTTTCATACATATTTGCATTATTTAATATGTATTTTGTATATATATTTTATACATATTTATGTTATTTAAAGTTTTTTTTATATATTTTTATTCAAATTTTCATTATTTTATGTGTATTTTGTATATGAATTTCAATACAAATTTACCTAATTTTATGTGTATTTTGTATGTTTATTTTCATACAAATTTAAGTTATTTTTGTGTATTTTTGTATGTATTTTTTATATATATATTTTTAAAAATTTACGTTTTTTTATGTGTATTTGTATATATATTTTGAAATAAATTTACATTGTTTTATGTGTGTTTTGCATATCTATTTCAATACAAATTTACCATATTGTACGTGCATTTTGTATATTTATTTTAATACAAAGTTAATTATTTGATGTGTTTTTTTTACATATTTTTATAAAAATATGCTTTTTTATGGGTATTTTGCTTCTTTATTTTCATACAAATTTACTTTATTTCATTGATATTCTGTGTATTTATTTTGATACGATTTTACATTATTCTATGTGTATTTTGTATGTATTTTTTTTTTACATATTTACATGCACATGGTACAAAAATGCACATAAAATAAAGTAAATTTGCATAAAAATATATATTCAAAACACACATTAAATAATGTAAATGCGTATAAAAATATGTATACAAAATATCTATGAAATAATCTAAATTCTTATCGAATTAAATTAACAAAATACCAATAAAATAATGTAATTTTTTGGATGAAAATATATATATAGAAAATACACATAAAATAACCTAAATACAAATTCAAATATACACATTAAATAATTTAATATTAAATGAAATATATATACAAAATAATCATAAAATAAGGTAAATTTGTAATGAAATATATGTACAAAATACACATAAAATAATGTAAATTTTTATGAAAATATATATACAAATGCAGATAAAATACCATGAATTTGTATAAAAATATATATTCAAAATAAATATCAAATAATGTAAATGCGCATAAAAATATATATACAAAGTATATATAAAATAATGTAAATTCGTATCAAAATAAATAAACAAAATACCAATAAAATAATGTAAATTTGTATGAGAAAACATATATAAAATACACATAAATATCGCAAATTTCAATAAAAATATATATAATATAATATATTTTTATACATATTTAAAATGTTTTATACAATTTTAGGTTATTTTATGTGTATTTTGTATATCTATTTTCATACAAATACACATTCTTTTATTGATATTTTGTTTATTTATTTTGACGCGAATTTACATTATTTAATGTGTATTTTGAATATAAATTTTTATACGTATTTACATAATTTCATGTGTATTTTGTATATATATTTCTATAGAAATCTACGTTATTTTATGTGTATTCTTATATAGATTTTGAAACAAATTTACACTTTTATGTGTATTCTGCATATTTTTTCAATACAAATTCACTTCATTGTATATGCATTTTGTATATTAATTTTAATACAAATTTAATTATTCTATGTGTATTTTTGTATATGTATTTATATAAAAATATGCTTTATTTCATGGGTATTTTGCATCTTTATTTTCATACAAATTTACATTATTTCATTGAAAATCTGCTCATTCATATCGATACGATTTGACATTATTCTATGTGTATTTTGTATATTATTTTCATACAAATTTACGTTATTTTATGTATATTTGTTTATATATTTTGACACAAATTTACAATATTTTATGGGCATTTTGTATATATATTTCAAAAGAAATTTAACAAGTTTTATGCGTATTTTGTATATCTATTTTCATACAAACTCAAATTATTTCTATGTATTTTTGTTTATATTTTAATAGAAATTTTGTTATGTTATGTGTATTTTGTAAATCTATTTTCATTCAAATATATATTATTTTATTGCTGTTTTGTTGATTTATATTGATACGAATTTACATTATTTTATATGTACTTTGTATATATATTTTTTATACGCATTTACATTATTTAATATTTATTTTGAATATATATTTTTATACAAATTCATGGTATTTTATGTGTATTTGTATATATTTTCATATAAATTTACATTATTTTATGTGTATTTTGTACATATATATCATTAAAAATTTACCTTATTTTATGTATCTTTTGTATATGTATTTTGTATATTTATATTTATACAAATACACATTCTTTTATTGATATTTTGTTTATTTATTTTGATTCGAATTTACATTATTTTATGTGTATATTGTATACATTTTTTTATACGTATTTACTGAGTTTTATGTGTATTTTGTATATATATTTTTTTAGAAATCTGCGTTATTTTATGTGTATTCGTATATATATTTAGAACAAGTTTACATTGTTTTATATGTATTTTTGCATATCTTTTTCAATACAAGTTTACATTATTGTATGTGCATTTTGTATATTTATTTCAATACAAATTTAAATATTTTATGTGTATTCCTACAAATATACGTTCTTTTATCGGAATTTTTATTTATTTATTTTGATGCGAATTTTCATTTTTTTAGGTGTATTTGATATATATATTTTTATACTTATTTACATAATTTTATATGTATTTTGAATATATATTTTCATAGAAATTTACTCTATATGTATATGTATAGAAAATAAACACGAAATAATCTAAATTCGTATCGAAAAAAAAGAACAAAATACCGATAAAATAATGTAATTTTGAATGAAAATATATATAGAAAATACACATAGAATAATGTAGATTTGTTTCAAAATATATATACGAATACACATAAAATAACGTAGATTTCTATAGAAATATATATACAAAATACACATGAAAGGATGTAAATACGTATAAAAATATATATACAAAATACACATTAAATAATGTAAATTCGTGTCAAAATAAATAAGGAAAATATTAATAAGAGAATGTGAATTTGTATGAAAATACATATATAAAATACACATAAAATAACGTAAATTTGTATAAAACTATATATAAAAATACACAAAAATAAATTAAATTTGTATGAAAATAAATATACAAAATACACATAAAATTAGGTATATTTGTATTGAAATACATATATAAAATACACATAAAATAATGTAAATTTGAATGAAAATATATAAACAAATACACTTAAATTAACGTAAATTTGTATAAAATATATATACAAAATACTCATTAAATAATGTAAATATGTATAAAAAATATATATACAAAACACAAATAGAATAATGTAAAATCGTATAAAAAAATACACAGAATGTTAATAAAATAATGTAAATTTGTATGAAAATAAAGATGCAAAATAACCATAAAATAACGGATTTTTTTTTAATATATTTACAAAAATACACATAAAAAAAATAATTTGTATTAAAATAAATATACAAAATACACATACAGTAAGGTAAATCTGTATTGAAATAGATATGCAAAATACATATAAAACAATGTAAATTTGTTTCAAAATATATATACGAATACACATAAAATAACGTAGATTTCTTTAAAAATATATATACAAAATACACATAAAATGAGGTAAATACGTGTAAAAAATGTATACATTATACACATAATTTAATGTAAACTCGTATCAAAATAAATAGACAATATACCAATAAAAAAAATGTGTATTTGTATTAATATAAATATACAAAATACATATAAAATAACGTAAATTTATATAAAACTATTTACAAAAATACACAAAAGTAATTAAATTTGTATGAAAATAGATATACAAAATACACACAAAATAAGCTAAATTTGAATTGAAATATATATACACAATACATAAAATAAAATAAATTTGTAACAAAATATTTATACAAATACACATATAATAACGTAAATTTGTATAAAAATATATAAACAAAATACACATTAAATAATGTAAATACGTATAAAAAATATATACAAAATACACATATAATCATGTAATTCGTATCAAAATAAATAAACAAAATACCAATGAAATAATATAAATTTGTATGAAAAAACATATACAAAAAACACATAAAATAACGCAAATTTCTATGAAAATATATGTACAAAAATGCACATCAAATAAATTTGCATAAAAATATATATACAAAACACAGATTAGATAATGTAAATGAGTATAAAAATATGTATACAAAATACCTATGAAATAATCTAAATTCGTATCGAATTAAATTAAGAAAATACCAATAAAATAATGTAATTTTGGATGAAAACATATATAGAAAATACACATAAAATAACCTAAATACAAATACAAATATACACATAAAATAATTTAAGATTGAATGAGATAAATATACAAAATAAACATAAAATAAGGTAAATTTGTAATGAAATATATGTAAAAATACACATAAAATAATATAAATTTGTATGAAAATATATATACAAATACACATTAAATAACAAGAATTTGTATAAAATTTGTATCAAAATATATACGAATACACACAATAAAATAACGTAAATCTTTATGAAAATGTATATTCAAAATACACATAAAATAATTTAAATGCGTAGAAAAATATATATACAAAATACACATAAAATAATGTAAATTTGTATGAAAATATATAAACAAATACACATTAAATAATGTAAATATGTATAAAAAATATATATATACAAAATACACATAGAATAATGTTAAATCGTATCAAAATAAATAAACAGAATATCAATAAAATAATGTAAATTTGTATGAAAAAAAAATGCAAAATATCCATATAATAACACATATTTGCATAAAAATATATATGTAAAAATACATATAAAATAATTAAATTTGTATTAAAATAAATATACAAAATGCACGTACAATAAAGTAAATTTGTATTGAAATAGATACAAAATACACATCTATAATGTAAATTTGTATGAAAATATATATACGAATACTCATAAAATAGATTAAATTTCTATGAAAATATACATAAAAAAATAGATACACAAAATACACATATAACTAGTTAAATTTGTATTTCAATACATGTACAAAAAAAACATAAAATAATGTAAATTTGTATGAAATGAAAACAAATACACATAAAATAACGTATATTTTATATAAAATATATATACAAAATACACATAGAATAATGTAAAATCATATCAAAATAAATACACAGAATATCAATAAAATAATGTTAATTTATATGAAAATAAAAATGCAAAATACCCATAAAATAAAGCATATTTTTATAAAAATACATATACGAAAATAAACATAGAATAATCAAATTTGTATTAAAATTAATATACAAAATGCACATACAATAAGGTAAATTTGTATTGAAAAAATATGCAAAATACACATAAAATAATGTAAATTTGTTTCAAAATATATATACGAATACACATGAAATAACGAAGATTTCTATAGAAACATATATACAAAATACACATGAAATGATGTAAATACGTATAAAAATATATAAACAAAATACACATTAAATAATGTAAATTCGTGTCAAAATAGATAAACAAAATATCATGAAAAGAATGTGTATTTCTATAAAATAGATATACAAAATACAAATAAAATAACCTAAATTTGTATAAAACTATATACAAAAATACACAAAAATAATTTAAACTTGTATGAAAATAAATATACAAAAAACACATAAAATTATGTAATTTTGTTTTGAAATACATATACAAAATACACATAAAATAATGTAAATTTGAAGGAAAATATATAAACATATACACTTAAAAAAAAGTAAATTTGTATCTAATATATATACAAATAAACATTGAATAATGTAAATATGTATAAAAAAAATAGATACAAAACACAAATAGAATAAAGTAAAATCGTATCAAAATAAATACACAAAATATTAATAAAATAATGTAAATTTGTATGAAAATTAAGATCAAATACCCATACAAAAATAAATATTATATATTATAAAAATATATATACGAAAACACATAAAATATCTGATTTTGTATTAAAATAAGTATACAAAATGCATATACAATAAGGTAAATTTGTATTGAAATAGATACGCAAAATACATATAAAACAATGTAAATTTGTTTCAAAATATATAAAGGAATACACATAAAATAACGTAGATTTCTATAAAAATATATACAAAATACACATATAATTAAGTAAATACGTATAAAAAATATATACAAAATACACATAAAATAATGTAAACTCGTATCAAAATAAATAAACAAAATACTAATAAAAGAATGTGTGTTTGTATAAATATAAATATACAAAATACACATAAAACAACGTAAATTTATATAAAACTATATACAGAAATACATAGAAGTAATTAAATTTGTATTAAAATAGATATACAAAATACACATAAAATAAGCTAAATTTGAATTGAAATATATATACAAAATACATAAAATAATGTAAATTTGTATCAAAATACTTATAAAAATACACATATAATAATGTAAATTTGTATAAAAATATATAAACAAAATACACATCAAATAATGTAAATACGTATAAAAAAATATATTCAAAATACACAAATAATCATGTAATTCGTATCAAAATAAATAGACAAAATATCAATAAAATAATGTAAATTTCTATGAGAAAACATATACAAAATACACATAAATAACGCAAATTTCAATAAAAATATATATAATATTATATATTTTTATACATATTTAAAATATTTAATGTATATTTTGTATATATATTTTATCCAAATTTACGTTATTTTATGTGTATTTGTTTATATATTTTCATACAAATTTACATTATTTTATGTGAGTTTTGTATATGTATTTCAATACAAATTTGCCTAACTTTATGTGTATTTTGCATAACTATTTTCAAACAAATTTAAATTATTTTTGTGTATTTTTGTATATATTTTTATACAATTTTTTGTTATTATATTTGTATTTTGTATATATATTTTCCGACAAATATACATTCTTTTATTGGAATTTTGTGTATTTATTTTTTTACGAATTTACATTATTTTGTGTGTATTTTGTATATATATTTTTCTACGTATTTAAATTATTTTATGTGTATTTTATATATACATTTTCATAAAAATTTACGTTATTTTATTGTGTGTATTCGTATATAATTTGATACAAATTTTATACAAATTCATGTTATTTTATATGTATTTCTATATATTTTCATACAATTTTTAAATTATTTTATGTGTATTTTTACATATATTTCATTACAAATTTACCTTATTTTATGTTTATTTTGTATATTTATTTTATTCAGTTTCAAATTATTTATTGTGTATATTTGTATTTGTATTTAGGTTATTTTTTTGTGTTTTCTATATATATTTTCATCCAAAATTACATTATTTTATTGGTATTTTCTTAATTTAACTCGATACGAATTCAGATTATTTCATAGGTATTTTTTATACATATTTTTGCGCTCATTTACATTATCTAATGTGTGTTTTGTATATATTTTTTTATCCAAATTAATTTTATGTGTATTTTTGTACATATATTTTTAGAGAAATTTGCGTTATTTTACGAGTATTTTGTATATGTTTTCTCATACAAATTTACATTATTTTATTGTTTTTTTGTTTATTTATTTTGATACGAATTACATGATTATATGTGTATTTTGTACATATTTTTTTATACGTATTTAATTAATTAATGTGTATTTTGTTTATATATTTTTATACAAATTTACGTTATTATATGTGTATTTGTTAAAAATATTTCGATACATATTTACTTTATTTTATGTATTTTGTATATATATTTCAATTCAAATTTAGCTTTTTTTGTGTGTATTTTGTATATATATTTTCATACAAATTCAATTACTTCTGTGTATTTTTGTATAATTTTTTTTTATATAAATTTACGTTATTTTATGTGCATTTTGTATATTTATATTTATACAAATACACATTCTTTTATTGGTATTTTGTTTATTTATATTTATACGAATTTACATTATTTTATGTGTATTTTGTATACATTTTTTATACGTATTTACTTAATTTTTATGTTTATTTTTTATATATATTTTATAGAAATCTTCGTTATTTTATGTGTATTCGTATGTATATTTTGAAACAAATTTACCTTGTTTTATATGTATTTTGCATATCTATTTTAATACAAATTTACCTTATTGTATGTGCATTTTGTATATTTATTTTGATACAAATTCAAATATTTTATGTGTATTTTGGTATATATAATTTAATAAAAAATGCGTTATTTTATAGGTATTTTGCATCTTAATTTTCATACAAATTTACATTATTTTATTAATATTCTGTGTATATATTTTGATATGATTTTATATTATTCTATTTGTGTTTTATATATTTTATTATACATATTTACATTATTTAATGTGTATTTTGTATATATATTTTATACAAATTTACGTTATTTTAAAAGTATTTTTTTATATATTTTCACTCAAATTTACATTATTTTAAGTGTATTTTGTATATGTATTTCAATACAAATTTACCTAATTTGATGTGTATTTTGTATATTTATTTTCATACAAATTTAAATTATTTTTGTGTATTTTTGTATATAGTTTTATACAAATTTAGGTTATTATATGTGTATATTGTATATCTATTTTCATACAAATACACATTTTTTTATTGATATTTTGTTTATTTATTTTGACGTGAGTTTACATTATTTAATGTGTATTTTGTATATATATTTTTATACGTATTTACATCATTTCAAGTGTATTTTGTATAGTTTTAAACAAATTTACATTATTTAATGTGTATTTTATATATCTATATTTATACAAATACACATTCTTTTATTGGTATTCTGTTTATTTATTTTGATACGAATTTACATTATTTTATGTGTATTTTGCATATATTTTTTTATACGTATTTACATAATTTCATGTGTATTTTGTACATATATTTTTATAGAAATCTACCTTATTTCATGTGTATTCGTATATATATTTTGAAACAAATTTACATTGTTTATATGTGTTTTCCATATCTATTTTTGTGTATTCTGTATTTATTTTTGTTTTACATAGAATAATGTAAAATCGTATCAAAATAAGTACACAGAATATCAATAAAATAATTTAAATTTGTATGAAATTAAAGATGCAAAATACCCATAAAATAAATCTTTTTTTTTTAAATACATATACAAAAATACACATAGAATAATTAAATTTGTATTAAAATTAATATACAAAATGCACATACAATAAGGTAAATTTGTATTGAAAAAATACGCAAAATACACAAAAAACAGTGTAAATTTGTTTCATAATATTTATACGAATACACATAAAATAACGTTGATTTCTATAGGAATATATATATACAAAATACACATGAAATGATGTAAATACGTATAAAAATATATATACAAAATACACATTAAATAATGTAAATTCGCCTCAAAATAAATATACAAAATATCAATAAAAGAATGTGTATTTGTATGAAAATATATACAAAATACACATAAAATAACCTAAATTTGTATCAAACTATATACAAAAATACACAAAAATATTTTAAATTTGTATGAAAAAAATATACAAAATACACATAAAATTAGGTAAATTTGTATTGAAATACATATACAAAATACACATAAAATAATGTGAATTTGAATGAAAATGCAAACAAATACACTTAAAATAACGTAAATTTGTATAAAAAAAATATATACAAAACACAAATAGAGTAATGTAAAATCGTATCAAAATAAATACACAGAATATTAATAAAATAAAGTTAATTTATATGAAAATAAAGAGGCAAAATACCCCAAAAAATAATGCATTCTTTTTTATTTATAAAAATATATATACCAAAATACACATAAAAAAATTAAATTAGTATTAAAATATATATATAAAAAACACATACAATAAGGTAAATTTGTATTGAAATAGATAGGCAAAATTCATATAAAACAATGTAAATTTGTTTCAAATTATATATACGAATACACATAAAATAACGTAGATTTCTATAAAAATATATATACAAAATACACATTAAATGAAGTAAATACGTATAAAAAAATGTATACAAAAAACACATAAAATAATGTAAATTCGTATCAAAATAAATAAACAAAATACCAATAAAAGAATGTATATTTGTATAAATATAAATATACAAATTACACATAAAATAACGTAAAATTATATAAAACTATATACAAAAATACACAGTAATTAAATTTGTATGAAAATAGATATACAAAATAAGGTAAATTCGTATCAAATTCAATAAACAAAATTCAGATACAAGAACGTATATTTGTAGAAAAATAAATATACAAAATACACATAAAATAACGAAAATTTGTATGAAAATATACAAAAAATAAACAAAAAAATTTCAATTTGTATGAAAATAGATATTCAAAATACACTGATAATTAGTTAAATTTGTCTTTAAACACATGTACAAAATACACATAAAATAATGTAAATTTGTATGAAATGAAAACAAATACACATAAAATAACGTACATTTGTATAAAGTATATATAAAAAATACACATATAATAATGTAAAATCGTATCAAAATAAATACACAGAATATCAATAAAATAACGTAAATTTGTATGAAAATAAAGGTGCAAAATACCCATAAAATTAGGCATATTTTTTATAAAAATATATTTTCAAAAATACACATTCAATAATTAAATTTGTATTAAAAGTAATATACAAAATGCACATACAATAAGGTAAATTTGTTTCAAAATATATATACGAATACACATAAAATAACGTAGATTTCTATAGAAACATATATACAAAATGCAATTGAGATGCTGTAAATACGTTTAAAAATATATATACAAAATAGACATTAAATAATGTTAATTTCGTGTCAAAATAAATAAATAAAATATCAATAAAAGAATGTGTATTTGTATGAAAATACATATACAAAATACACATAAAATAACGTAAATTTGTATAAAACTATGTAAATTTGTATGAAAATATATAAACAAATACACATAAAATAACGTAAATTTGGATAAAATATATATACAAAATATACATTCAAGAATGTAAATATGTATAAAAATATATATACAAAATACAGATAGAATAATGTTAAATCGTATCAAAATAAGTAAACAGAATATCAATTAAATAATGTAAATTTGTATGAAAATAAAGATACAAAATACCCATATAATAACGCATATTTGCATAAAAATATATGTACAAAAATAAACATAGAATAATCAAATTTGTATTAAAATTAATATACAAAATGCACATACAATAAGGTAAATTTGTATTGAAAAAAATATGCAAAATACACATAAAACAATGTAAATTTGTTTCAAAATATATATACGAATACTCATAAAATAACGAAGATTTCTATAGAAATATATATACAAAATATACATGAAATGATGTAAATACGTATAAAAACATATATACAAAATACACATTTAATAATGTAAATTCGTGTCAAAATAAATAAACAAAATATCATGAAATGAATGTGTATTTGTATGAAAATAGATATACAAAATACAAATAAAATAACCTTAATTTGTATAAAACAATATACAAAAATACACAAAAATAATTTAAACTTGTATGAAAATAAATATACAAAAAACAAATGAAATTAGGTAATTTTGTTTTGAAATACATATACCAAATACACATAAAATAATGTAAATTTGAATGAAAATATATAAACATATACACTTAAAATAACGTAAATTTGTATCAAATATATATACAAATACACATTAAATAATATAAATATGTATAAAAAAAAATAGATACAAGACACAAATAGAATAATGTAAAATCTTATCAAAATAAATTCACAAAATATTAATAAAATAATGTAAATTTGTATGAAAATTAAGATGCAAATTACCCATAAAATAACGCATTTTTTATAAAAATATATATACGAAAACACATAAAATATCTGATTTTGTATTAAAATAAATATACAAAATGCACATACAATAAGGTAAATTTGTATTGATATAGATACGCAAAATACATATAAGAAAATGTAAATTTGTTTCAAAATATATAAAGGAATACACCTAAAATAACGTAGATTTCTGTAAAAATATATATACAAAATACACATATAATTAAGTGAATACGTATAAAAAAATGTATACAAAATACACATAAAATAATATAAACTCGTATCAAAATAAATAAACAAAATACTAATAAAAGAATGTGTGTTTGTACAAATATAAATATACAAAATACACATAAAATAACGTAAATTTATATAAAACTATATACAAAAATACATAGAAGTAATTAAATTTGTATTAAAATAGATATACAAAATACACATAAAATAAGCTAAATTTGAATTGAAATATATATACAAAATACATAAAATAATGTAAATTTTTATCAAAATAATTATAAAAATACACATATAATAACGTAAATTTGTATAAAAATATATAAACAAAATACACATTAAATAATGTAAATACGTATAAAAAAAATGTACAAAATACACAAACAATCATGTAATTCGTATCAAAATAAATAGACAAAATACCAATAAAATAATGTAAATTTCTATGAGAAAACATATACAAAATACACATAAATAACACAAATGTCAATACAAATATATATAATATAATATATTTTTATACATATTTAAAATATTTAATGTATCTTTTGTATATATATATATATTTTATCCAAATTTACGTTATTTTATGTGTATTTGTATATATATTTTTATACAAATTTACATTATTTTATGTGAGTTTTGTATATGTATTTCAATACAAATATGCCTAATTTTATGTGTATTTTGCATATCTATTTTCAAACAAATTTAAATTATTTTTGTGTATTTTTGTATATATTTTTATACAAATTTTAGTTATTTTATTTGTTTTTTGTATATATATTTTCCTACAAATATACATTCTTTTATTGGAATTTTGTGTATTTATTTTGTTACGAGTTTACATTATTTTATGTGTATTTAGTATATATATTTTTCTACGTATTTAAATTATTTTACGTGTATTTTATATATACATTTTCATAAAAATTTACGTTATTTTATTGTGTGTATTCGTATATATTTTGAAACAAATTTTATACAAATTCATGTTATTTTATGTGTATTTGTATATATATTTTCATACAAATTTATATTATTTTATGTGTATTTTTACATATATTTTATTACAAATTTACCTTATTTTATGTTTATTTTGAATATTTATTTCATTAAATTTTCAATTATTTAATGTTTTTATTTGTATTTGTATTTAGGTTATTTTATGTGTGTTTTCTATATATATTTTCATCCAAAATTACATTAATTTATTGTTATTTTCTTAATTTAACTCGATACGAATTTAGATTATTTCATATACTCATTTACATTATCTAATGTGTGTTTTGTATATATTTTTTTATGCAAATTAATTTTATGTCCATTTTTGTACATATGTTTGTATAGAAATTTTCGTTATTTTATGTGTATTTTGTATATGTTTTCTCATACAAATTGACATCATTTAATTAGTTTTTTGTTTATTTATTTTGATACGAATGACATGATTATAGAAATCTACGTTAATTTATGAGTATTCGTATATAGATTTTGAAATAAATTTACACTGTTTTATGTGTATTTTGCATATTTTTTCAATACAAATTTACCTTATTGTATATGCATTTTGTATATTAATTTTAATACAAATTTAATTATGCTATGTGTATTTTTGTATATGTATTTTTAAAAAAATATGCTTTATTTTATGGGTATTTTGCATTTTTATTTTCATACAAATTTACATTATTTTATTTATATTCTGTTTATTTTTTTTTTTAATTTTACATTATTCTATGTGTATTTTGTATATGTATTTTTATACGTATTTACTTAATTTTATGTGTATTTTGTATATATATTTTTATAGAAATCTACGTTATACGTATACAAAATACCTAAGAAATAATCTAAATTCGTATCGAATTAAATTAAGAAAATACCAATAAAATATTGTAATTTTGGATGAAAATATATATACAAAATACACATAAAATATACTAAATACATATACAAATATACACATAAAATAATTTAAAATAGAATGAAATAAATATACAAAATAAACATAAAATAAGGTAACATAAAAATAACTTAAGATAACCTAAATACAAATACAAAAATACACATTAAATAATTTAAAATTGAATGAAATAAATATACAAAATAAACATAAAATAAGGTAAATTTGTAATAAAATATATGTAAGAATACACATAAAATAATATAAATTTGTATGAAAATATATATACAAATACACATAAAAGAACATGAATTTGTATAAAATTTGTTTCAAAATATATACGAATACACAAAATAAAATAACGTAAATTTTTATGAAAATGTATGTATAAAATACACGTAAAAAAATTTAAATACGTAGAAAAATATATATACAAAATACACATAAAATAATGTAAACTCGTAAAATATTAAATACTAAAATTTGTATACAAATATATACAAAACATACACAAATTTTTTTTTTAATTTGTTTGAAAATAGATATGCAAAATACACATGAAGTTAGGCAAATTTGTATTGAAATACATATACAAAACTCACATAAAATAATGTAAATTTGTATAAAAATATATAAACAAATACATATAAAATAACGTAAATTTGGATAAAATATATATACAAAATATACATTAAATATTTTAAATATGTATAAAAATATATTATATTATATATATTTTTATTGATATTTGCGTTATTTATGTGTATTTTGTATATGTTTTCTCATAGAAATTTACATTATTTTATTGGTATTTTGTCTATTTATTTTGATACGAATTACATGATTATTTGTGTATTTTGTACATTTTTTATACGTATTTACATTATTTAATGTGTATTTTGTTTATATATTTTTATACAAATCTACGTTATAATATGTGTATTTGTATAAGTATTTTGATACAAATTTACATTATTTTATGTATTCTGTATATATATTTCAATTCAAATTTAGCTTATTTTATGTGTATTTTGTATATATATTTATTTTAATACAAAATCAAATATTTTATGTTTTTTCGTATATATATTTCAAAAAAATGCGTTATTTTATGGGTATTTTGCATCTTAATTTTCATACAAATTTACATTATTTTATTAATATTTTCTGTATTTATTTTGATACGATTTTACATTATTTTATTTGTGTTTTATATATATTTTTTTATACATATTTACATTATTTAATGTGTTTTTTGTATATATATTTCATACATATTTACGTTATTTTAAGTTATTTTATGTGTATTTGTTTATATATTTTGACACAAATTAACAATATTTTATATGTATTTTGTATATATATTTCAAAAGAAATTTACCTAGTTTTATGTGTATTTTGATTATCTATTTTAATACAAACTCAAATTATTTTTATGTATTTTTGTATATATTTCAATACAAATTTTAGTTATATAATGTGTATTTTGTAAATCTATTTTCATTCAAATATATATTATTTTATTGGTATTTTGTTGATTTATATTGATATGAATTTACATTATTTTATATGTACTTTGTATATATATTTTTATACGCATTTACATTATTTAATATTTATTTTGAATATATAACTTTATACAAATTCATGGTATTTTATGTGTATTTGTATATATATTTTCATATAAATTTACATTATTTTATGTGTATTTTGTACATATATTTCATTACAAATTTACCTTATTTTATGTTTATTTTGTATGTGTATTTTGTACATTTATATTTATACAAATACACATTCTTTTATTGGTATTTTGTTTATTTATTTTGTTTCGAATTTACATTATTTTATGTGTATTTTGTTTACATTTTTTATACGTATTTACTTAATTTTATGTGTATTTTGTATATATATTTTTATAGAAATCTACGTTATTTTATGTGTATTCGTATATATATTTTGAAACAATTTAGATTGTTTTATATGTATTTTTGCATATCTCTTTCAATAGAAGTTTACCTTATTGTATGTGCATTTTGTATATTTATTTCAATACAAATTTAAATATTTTATGTGTATTTTGGTATATATATTTTTATAAGAAATGCGCTATTTGATGGGAATTTTGCATCTTTATTTTCATACAAATTTACATTATTCTATTAATATTCGGTGTATTTATTTTGATGCGATTTCACATTATTCTATTTGTTTTTTGTATATATATATTTTGTATACATATTTACATTATTTAATGTGTATCTTGCATATATATTTCATACAAATTTATTATCTACTATTTATTTTCATACAAATACACATTCTTTTCATGATATTTTGTTTATTTATTTTGACACGAATTTACCAAGATATGTATTTTGTATATATATTTTTATACGTATTTACATAATTTCATGTGTATTTTGTATATATATTTCTATAGAAATCTACGTTAAGTTATGTGTATTCGTATAGATATTTTGAAACAAATTTACTATGTTTTATATGTATTTTTGAATATCTCTTTAATTACATATTTACCTTACTGTATATGCATTTTGAATATTTATTTCAATACATATTTAAATATTTTATGTGTATTTTGTTATGTATATTTAAAAAAAAAATGCGCTATTTTATGGGAATTTTGCATCTTTCTTTTCATACAAATTTACATTATTTTATTGAAATTCTGTGTATTTATATTGAAAGGATTTTACATTATTCTATTTCTTTTTTTTATATATTTTTTCATACACATTTACATTATTTAATGTGTATCTTGCATATATATTTTATACAAATTTACGTTATTTTAAGTGTATTTGTTTAAATATTTTCATTCAAATCTACATTATTTTATGTGTATTTTGTATATGTATTTCAATACAAATTTAATTAATTTTATGTGTATTTTGTATATTTCTTTTCATACAAATTTTAAATATTTTTGTGTATTTTTGTATATAGTTTTATACAAATTTAGGTTATTTTATGTACGCATTTACATTATTTAATATGTGTTTTGTATATATATTTTTATGCAAATTTACTTTATTTTATGTGCATTTTTGTACATATATTTTTTTAGAAATTTGCGTTATTTTATATGTATTTGTATATGTTTTCTCATACAAATTTACATTATTTTATTGCTGTTTTGTTTATTTATTTTGATACGAATGAAAATAGATATACAAAATATACATAAAATAAACTAAATTTTTATTGAAATATATATGCAAAATACATAAAATAATGTAAATTTGTATCAAAATATTTTAACAGATGCGCATAAAATAACGTAAATTTGTTTTAAAATATACAAAATACACATTAAATAATGTAAATATGTATAAAAAAATATATACAAAAACAAATAGAATAATGTAAAATCGTATCAAAATAAATACACAGAATATTAATAAAACAATGTAAATTTGTATGCAAATAAAGATGCAAAATAACCATTAAATAACGCATTTTATACCAAAATACGCATGAAAAAATGAATTTGTAATAAAATAAATATACAAAATACACATACAATAAGGTAAATCTGTATTGAAATAGATATGCAAAATACATATAAAACAATGTAAATTTGTTTCAAAATATATATACGAATACACATAAAATAACGTAGATTTGTATAAAAATATATATACAAAATACACATAAAATTAAGTAAATACGTATAAAAATATATATACAAAATAAATATCTAGGTAAATTCGTGTCAAAATAAATAAACAAAATATCATGAAAAGAATGTGTATTTGCATGAAAATAAATAATAGATAATAAATTTGTATGAAATATATATGCAAGATACACATTAAATAATGTAAATATGTATAAAAAAATATATACAAAAAATAAATAGAATAATGTGAAATCGTAACAAAATTAATACACCGAATATTAATAAAATAATGTAAATTTGTGTGAAAATAAAGATGCATAATTCCAATCAAATAGCGCATTTCTTATAAAAATATATATACCAAAATACACATAAAATATTTAAATTTGTATTGAAATAAATTTACAAGATGCACATACAATAAGGTAAACTTGTATTGGAAGAGATATGCAAAAATACATATAAAAAAATGTAAATTTCTTTCAAAATATATATACGAATACACATAAAATAACGTAGATTTCTATAAAAATATATATACAAAATACACATATAACTAAGTAAATACGTATAAAAATAGATATTCAAAATACACATAGAATAATGTAAAATTGTTTGAAAAATAAAATAAACAATATAAATAAAATAATGTAAATTTGTATGAAAATAAAAATGCAAAATACCCATAAAATAAAGCATATTTTTAAAAAAATACATATACAAAAATACACATAGCATAATTAAATTTGTATTAAAATTATTATACAAAATGCATATACAATAAGGTAAATTTGTATTGAAAAAATATGCAAAATACACATAAAACAGTGTAAATTTATTTCAAAATCTATATACGAATACTCTAAAATCAACGAAGATTTCTATAGAAATATATATACAAAATACACATCAAATGATGTAAACAAGTATAAAAATATATATATAAAATACACATTAAATAATGTAAATTCGGGTCAAAATAAATAAACAAAATATCAATAAAAGAATGTGTATTTGTATGAAAATAGATATACAATATACACAGAAAATCACCTAAATTTGTATAAAACTATATACAAAAATACACAAAAATAATTTTAATTTGTATGAAAATAAATATACAAAATACACATAAAATTAGGTAAATTTGTATTGAAATACATTTACAAAATACACATAAAATATTTGAATTTGTATTAATGTAAATGCGTACATAAAATAACCTAAATTTGTATGAAACTATATACAAAAATACACAAAAATAATTTAAATTTGTTTGAAAAGAAATATACAAAATACACATAAAATTAGGTAAATTTGTATCGAAATTCATATACAAAATACACATCAAATAATGTAAATTTGAATGAAAATATATAAACAAATACACTTAAAATAACGTAAATTTGTATAAAATATATATGCAAGATACACATTAAATAATGTAAATGTGTATAAAAAAATATATACAAAAAACAAATAGAATAATGTAAAATCGAATCAAAATAAATACACAGAATATCAATAAAATAACGTAAATTTGTTTGAAAATAAAGATGCAAAATTCCCAAAAATTATCGCATTTTTTATAAAAAAATATATATACCAAAATACACTTAAAATATTAAAATTTGTATTGAAATAAATATACAAAATGCAGATACAGTAAGGTAAATTTGTATTGAAAGAGATATTCAAAAATACATAAAAACAATGTAAATTTGTTTCAAAATATATATACGAATACACATAAAATAAAGTAGATTTCTATAGAAATATATATACAAAATACATATGAAATTATGTAAATACGTATAAAAATATGTATACAAAATACATATCAAATAATGTAAATTCGTGTCAAAATAAATAAACAAAATATCATGAAAAGAATGTGTATTTGTATGAAAAAAGATAATAGATAATAAATTTGTATAAAATATATATGCAAGATACACATTAAATAATGTAAATATGTATAAAAAGTATATACAAAAAACAAATAGAATAATATAAAATCGTATCAAAATAAATACACCGAATATTAATAAAATAATGTAAATTTGTATAAAAATAAAGATACAAAATTCCCATAAAATAGCGCATTTCTCATAAAAATATATATACCAAAATACACATAAAATATTTAAATTTGTATTGAAATAAATATACAAAATGCACATTCAATAAGGTTAATTTGTATTGAAAGAGATATGCAGAAATACATATAAAACAATGTAAATTTCTTTCAAAATATATATATGTATATAAATAAAAAAACGTAGATTTCTATAAAAATATATATACAAAATACACATAAAATTAAGTAAATACGTATAAAAAAATTTATACAAAATACACATAAAATAATGTAAATTCGAGTTAAAATAAATAAACAAAATACCAATAGAAGAATGTGTATTTGGATAAATATAAATATACTAAATACACATATAAAATAAACTTAAAATAAGATAGATTTGTAATAAAATATATGTACAAAATACACATAAAATAATGTAAATTTATATGAAAATATATATACAAATACTCTAAAATACCATGAATTTGTATAAAAATATATATTCAAAATAAATATTAAATAATGTAAAAGCGTATAAAAATATATATACAAAGTACATATAAAATGAAAATTAAGATGCAAAAAACATAAAATAACGCACTTTTTATAAAATTATTGATACCAAAATACACATAAAATATTTGAACTTGTATTAAAATAAATAAACAAAATGCACATACAATAAGATAAATTTGTATTGAAATAGATATGCAAAATACATATAAAATAAGGTAAATTTGTTTCAAAATATATATACGAATACACATAAAATAACGTAGATTTCTATAAAAATACATATACAAAATACACATAAAATTAAGCAAATACGTATAAAAAAATGTATACAAAATACACATAAAATAATGTAAATTCGTATAAATGTAAATAAACAATATACCAATAAAAGAATGTGTATTTGTATAAATATAAATATACAAAATCCACATAAAATAACGTAAATTTATATAAAACTATAGACATAAAATAACGCAAATTTCTATAAAAATATATGTTCAAAAATGAACATTAAATAAATTTGCATAAAAATATATATACAAAACACACATTAGATAATGTAAATGAGTATAAAAATATGTATACAAAATACCTATGAAATAATCTAAATTCGTATCGAATTAAATTAAGAAATACCAATAAAATAATGTAATTTTGGATGAAAATATATATACAAAATACACATAAAATAACGTAAATACAAATACAAATATACACATAAAATAATTTAAAATTGAATGAAATAAATATACAGAATAAACATAAAATAACGTAAATTTGTAATGAGATATATGAAAAAATACACATAAAATAATATAAATTTGTATGAAAATATATATACAAATACACATTAAATAACATGAATTTGTATCAAAATATATACTTATACACACAATAAAATAACGTAATTTTTGTTGAAAATATATATACAAAATACACAAAATAATTTTAAATACGTAGAAAAATATATATACAAAAAACACATAAAATAATGTAAATTTGTATGAAAATATATAAACAAATACACATAAAATAATGTAAATTTGGATAAAATATATATACAAAATGAACATTAAATAATGTAAATATGTATAAAAAAAAATAAAAAAATACACATAGAATAATGTTAAATCGTATCAAAATAAATAAAGAGAATATCAATAAAATAATGTAAATTTGTATGAAAATAAAGATGCAAAATATCCATATAATAACGCATATTTGCATAAACGTATATACACAAAAATACATCTAAAATAGTTAAATTTGTATTAAAATAAATATACAAAATGCACGTACAATAAAGTAAATTTGTATTGAAATAGATATGCAAAATACACATCAATAATGTAAATTTGTATCAAAATATATATACGAATACTCATGAAATAGAGTAAATTTCTATGAAAATATAAATACGAAATAGATATACAAAATACACATATAACTAGTTAAATTTGTATTTAAATACATGCACAAAAAACACATAAAATAATGTAGATTTGTATGAAATGAAAACAAATACATTTTATATAAAATATATATACAAAATACACATAGAATAATGTAAAATCACATCAAAATAAATACACAGAATATCAATAAAATAATGTAAATTTGTATAAAAAATAAAGATGCAAAATACCGATAAAATAAAGCATATTTTTATAAAAATACATATACAAAAATACACATAGATTAATTAAATTTGTATTGAAATTAATATACAAAATGCACATACAATAAGGTAAATTTGTATTGAAAAAATATGCCAAATACACATAAAACAATGTAAATTTGTTTGAAAATATATATACGAATACACGTAAAATAAAACAGATTTCTATAGAAATATATATACAAAATACACTTGAAATAATGTAAATACGTATAAAAATATATATATACAAAATACACATTAAATAATGTTAATTCGTGTCAAAATAAATGAACAAAATATCATGAAATGAATATGTATTTGTATGAAAATAGATACACAAAATACACATAAAATAACCTAAATTTGTATAAAACTATATGCAAAAATACACAAAAATAATTTAAACTTGTATGAAAATAAATTAAATTTATTTTATGTGTATTTTTGCACATATATTTTTTAGAAATTTGCGTTAATTTATGTGTATTTGTATATGTTTTCTCATACAAATTTACATTATTTTATTGCTATTTTGTTTATTTATTTTGATACGAATGAAAATAGATATACAAAATATACATAAAATAAACTAAATTTGTATTGAAATATATATATAAAATACATAAAATAATGTAAATTTGTATCAAAATATTTTAACAGATGCGCATAAAATAACGTAAATTTGTTTTAAAATATACAAAATACACATTAAATAATGTAAATATGAATAAAAAAATATATTCAAAACACAAATAGAATAAAGTAAAATCGTATCAAAATAAACACACAGAATATTATTTTCATACAAATTTAAATTATCAATACAAATTTACATTATTTTATTGATATTCTGTGTATTTATATTGATAGTATTTTACATTATTGTATTTCTTTTTTGTATATATTTTTTTTATACACATTTACATTATTTAATGTGTATCTTGCATATATATTTCATACAAATTTACGTTATTTTAAGTGAATTTGTTTATATATTTTTATTCAAATTTAAATTATTTTATGTGTATTTTGTATATGTATTTCAATAAAAATTTACCTAATTTTATGTGTATTTTGTATATTTCTTTGCATACAAATTTTTAAAAATTTTGTGTATTTTTGTATATAGTTTTATACAAATTTAGGTTATTTTATGTACGCATTTACATTATTTAAAGTGTGTTTTGTATATATATTTTTATGCAAATTTAATTTATTTTATGTGCATTTTTGTACATATATTTTTAGAAATTTACGTTATTTAATGTTTATTTGTATATGTTTTCCCGTACAAATTTACATTATTTTATTGCTATTTTGTTTATTTATTTTGATACGAATGAAAACAGATATACAAAAAATACATAAAATAAACTAAATTTGTATTGAAATATATATACAATATACATAAAATAATGTAAATTTGTATCAAAATATTTTAATAGATGCCCATAAAATAACGTAAATTTGTTTTAAAATATACAAAATACACATTAAATAATGTAAATATGTATAAAAAAATATATACAAAAACCAATAGAATAATGTAAAATCGTATCAAAATAAATACACAGAATATTAATAAAACAATGTAAATTTGTATGAAAATTAAGATGCAAAATACCCATTAAATAACGCATTTTTTATAAAAATATATATACCAAAATACACATGAAAAAATGAATTTGTATTAAAATAAATATACAAAATACACATACAATAAGGTAAATCTGTATTGAAATAGATATGCAAAATACATATAAAACAATGTAAATTTGTTTCAAAATATATACGAATACACATAAAATAACGTAGATTTGTATAAAAATATATATACAAAATACACATAAAATTAAGTAAATACGTATAAGAAAATGTATACAAAATACACATAAAATAATGTAAACTCGTATCAAAATAAATAAACAAAATACCAATAAAAGAATGTGTATTTGTATAAATATAAATATACAAAATACACATAAAATAACGTAAATTTGTATAAAACTATATACAAAAATACACAGAAGTAATTAAATTCGTATGAAAATAGATATACAAAATACAGATAAAATAAGCTAAATTTGAATTGAAATGTATATACATAATACATAAAATAACGTAAATTTGTTTAAAAATATATAAACAAAATACACATTAATTAATGTAAATACGTATTAAAAATATGTACAAAATACACATATAATCATGTAATTCGTATCAAACTAAATAAACTAAATATCAAAAAAATAATGTAAATTTGTATGAGAAAACATATACAAATACATATAAAATAACGCTAATTTCTATATAAATACATGTCCAAAAATGAACGTAAAATAAAGTAACTTTGGATAAAAATATATATACAAAACACACATTAAATAATGTAAATGCGTACGTAAAATAACCCAAATTTGTATAAAACTATATACAAAAATACACAAAAATAGTTTAAATTTGTCTGAAAAGAAATATACAAAATACACATAAAATTAGGTTAATTTGTATTGAAATACATATACAAAATACACATAAAATAATGTAAATTTGAAAGAAAATATATAAACAAATACACATATAATAACGTAAATTTGTATGAAATATATATGCAAAATACACATTAAATAATGTAAATATGTATAAAAAAATATATACAAAACACAAATAGAATAATGTAAAATCGTATCAAAATATATACACAGAATATTAATAAAATAATGTAAATTTGTATGAAAATTAAGATGCAAAATACCTATAAAATAACGCATTTTTTATAAAATTATTGATACCAAAATACACATAAAATATTTGAATTTGTATTAAAATAAATATACAAAATGCACATACAATAAGGTAAATTTGTATTGAAATAGATATGCAAAAAAACATATAAAACAATGTAAATAAATTTATTTTTAAATATGAGTTATTTTATGGGTATTTTGCATCTTTAATTTTATAAATTTTTACATTACGTACATATCTTTTATACGTATTTACATTATTTAATGTGTATTTTGTTTATATATTTTTATACAAATATACGTTATTATATGTGTATTTGAATATATATTTTGATACAAATTTACATTATTTTATGTATTTTCTATATATATTTCAATTCAAATTTAACCTATTTTATGTGTCTTTTGTATATCTATTTTCATACAAATTTAATTATTTTTGTTGATTTTTGTATATAGTTTTATACAATTTTACGTTATTTTATGTGTATTTTGTATATTTATATTTATAGAAGTAAACATTCTTTTATTGGCATTTAGTTTATTTATTTTGATACGAATTTACATTTTTTTATGTGTATTTTGTATACATTTTCTTATACGTATTTACTTCATTTTGTGTGTATTTTGTACATATATTTTTATAGAAATCTACGTTATTTTATGTGTATTCGTATATATATTTTGAAACAAATTTACATTGTTTTATGTGTATTTTGCATATCTATTTCAATACAAATTTACCTTATTGTATGTGCATTTTGTATATTTATTGTAATACAAATTTAAATATTTTATGTGTATTTTGGTATATATATTTTCATAAAAAATGCGTTGTTTTATGGGTATTTTGCATCTTTATTTTCATACAAATTTACGTTATTTTATTAATATTCTGTGTATTTATTTTGATACTATTTTACATTATTCTATTTGTGTCTTGTATATATTTTTTTATACATATTTACATTATTTAATGTGTATTTTCTATATATATTTCATACAAATTTACGTTATTTTAAGTGTATTTGTTTATATATTTCCATTCAAATTTACATTATTTTATGTGTATTTTGTATATGTATTTCAATAGAAATTTAACTAGTTTTATGTGTATTTTGTATATATATTTTTTTAATAGAGTTTTATACAAATTTACAATATTTTATGTGTATTTTGTATATCTATTTTCATACAAATACACATTCTTTTATTGATATTTTGTTTATATATTTTAATGCGAATTTACATTATTTAATGTGTATTGTGTATATATATTTTTATACGTATTTACGTCATTTCATGTGGATTTTGTATATATATTTCTATATAAATATACGTTATTTTATGTGTATTCGTATATATATTTTGAAACAAATATACATTGTTTTATGTGCATTTTGTATATTTTTTCAATACAAATTTACCTTATTGTACGTGCATTTTGTATATTAATTTTAATTCAAATTTAATTATTCTATGTGTATTCTTGTATATGTATTTAAAAAATGCTTTATTTTATGGGTATTTTGCATCTTTATTTTCATACAAAATTACATTATTTTATTGATATTCTGTGTATTTATTTTGACACAATTTTACATTATTCTATGTATATTTTTTATATCTATTTTATACAAATGTACGTTATTTTATGTGAATTTGTTTTCATTTCATACAAATTTACATTATTTTATGTGTATTTTGTACATGTATTTAAATACAAATTTAACTAATTATATGTGTATTTTGTATATCTATTTTCATACAAACTGAAATTTATTTTTTTTGTTTTTTTGTATATATTTTTATTCAAATTTTCGTAATTTTATGTGTATTTTGTATATTTATTTTCCTACAAATATACGTTCTTTTATCGGAATTTTGTTTATTTATTTTGATACGAATTTTCTTTTTTTTTTTTTAGGTGTATTTGATATATATGTTTTTATACTTATTTACATAATTTTATATGTATTTTGAATATATATTTTCATAGAAATTTACTCTATATGTATATACAAAAAACACAAAAGTAGTTTAAATTTGTATGAAAATAAATATACAAAATACACATAAAATTAGGTAAATTTGTATTGAAATACATATACAAAATACACTTAAAATAATGTAAATATGAATGAAATTATATAAACAAATATACTTAAAATAACGTTAATTTGTATAAAATATATATTAAAAATACACATTAAATAATGGAAATATGTATAAAAAAATATATACAAAACAAAAATAGTATAATATAAAATCCTATCAAAATATATACACAGAATATTAATAAAATAATATACATTTGTATGAAAACTGAGATGCAAAATACCTATAAAATAACGCATTTTTTAGAAAATTATATATACCAAAATACACATAAAATATTTGAATTTGTATTAAAATAAATATACAAAATGCACATACAATAATGTAAATTTGTATTGAAATAGATATGCAAAAAACATATAAAACAATGTAAATTTGTTTCAAAATATATATACGAATACACATAAAATAACGTAGATTTCTATAAATATACATATACAAAAAACAAATAAAATTAAGTAAATACGAATCAAAAATGTATACAAAATACACATAAAATAATGTAAATTCGTATAAATATAAATAAACAAAATACCTATAAGAGAATGTGTATTTGTATAAATATAAATATATAAAATGCACATAAAATAACGTAAATTTGTTTAAAACTATATACAAAAATACAGAGAAGTAATTAAATTTGTATGAAAATAGATATACAAAATAAACACAAAATAAGCTAAATTTGAATTGAAATAAATATACAAAATACATAAAATAAAGTAAATTCGTTGCAAAATATTTTTAACAAATGCACATATAATAACGTCAATTTGTAAAAAAAAAATGTAAACAAAATACACATTAAGTAATGTAAATACGTATAAAAAAATATTTACAAAATACACAAATAATCAAGTCATTCGTATCAAAATAAATAAACAAAAAACTAGTTAAATAATGTAAAATTGTATGAGAAAACATATACAAAATACACATAAAATAACGTTTTAAGCTTCTATAAAATATATGTACAAAAATGCATATAAAATTAGTTTGCATAAAAAAATATATAGAAAACACACATTAGACAATGTAAATGAGAATAAAAAAATGTATACAAAATACCTATGAAATAGTCTAAATTCGTATCGAGCTAAATTAAGAAAATAACAATAAAATAATGTAATTTTGGATGAAAATATATATAGAAAACACAAATAAAATAACCTAAATACAAATACAAATAAAAGCATTAAATAATTGAAAATTGAATGAAATAAATATACAAAATAAACATAAAATAAGGTAAATTTGTAATTAAATATATGTATGAATACACATAAAATAATATAAATTTGTATGAAAATATATATACAAATACTCATAAAATAACATGAGTTTGTATAAAATTTGTTTCAAAATATATACGAATACACACAATAACATAACGTAAATTTTTATGAAAATGTATATATAAAATACACATAAAATACTTTAAATACGTAGAAAAATATATATACAAAATACACATTAAATAATGTAAATTCGTAAAAAAATTAAATACAAAAAATTCCAATAAAAGAATGTATATTTGTAGGAAAATATATATACAAAAAACAAATAAAATAACTAAAATTTGTATAAAAATATATACAAAAATACACAAAAATAATTTAAATTTGTTTGAAAATAGATATGCAAAATACACATAAAGTTAGGCAAATTTGTATTGAAATACATATACAAAACTCACATAAAATAAAGTAAATTTGTATGAAAATATATAAACAAATACATATAAAATCACGTATATATGGATAAAATATATATATACAAAATATACATTAAATATTTTAAATATGTATAAAAATATATTATATTATATATATTTTTATTGATATTTGCGTTATTTATGTGTATTTTGTATATGTTTTCTCATAGAAATTTACATTATTTTATTGGTATTTTGTCTATTTATTTTGATACGAATTACATGATTATTTGTGTATTTTTTACATTTTTTTATACGTATTTACATTATTTAATGTGTATTTTGTTTATATATTTTATACAAATTTACGTTATATGTGTATTTGTATAGGTATTTTGATACAAATTTACATTATTTTATGTATTTTGTATATATATATTTCAATTCAAATTTAGCTTATTTTATATGTATTTTGTATATCTATTTATTTTAATACAAAATCAAATATTTTATGTTTTTTCGTATATATATATATATATATATATATATATATATATATATATATATATATATATATATATATATATATATATATATATATATATATATATATATATATATATATATTTTTAAATGCGTTATTTTATGGGTATTTTGCATCTTAATTTTCATACAAATTTACATTATTTTATTAATATTTTCTGTATTTATTTTAATACGATTTTACATTATTTTATTTGTGTTTTGTATATATTTTTTTATACATATTTACATTATTTAATGGGTTTTTTTTTGTATATATATTTGATACAAATTTACGTAGTTTTAAGTCTATATGTTTATATATTTTCATTCAAATTTACATTATTTTAAGTGTATTTTGTATATGTATTTCAATACAAATTTACCTATTTTTATGTTTTTTGTATATTTATTTTCATACAAGTTTAAATTATTTTTGTGTATTTTTGTATATAGTTTTATACAAATTTAGGTTATTTTATGTGTATTTTGTATATCTATTTTCATACAAATACACATTCTTTTCATGATATTTTGTTTATTTATTTTGACACGAATTAACATTATTCAATGTGTATTTTGTATATATATTTTTATACGTATTTACATTATTTCAAGTGTATTTTGTATATATATTTCTCTAGAAATCTGCGTTATTTTATGTGTATTCGTATATATATTTTGAAACAAATTTACATTGTTTTATTTATATTTTGCATATTTTTTCAATACAAATTTACCTTATTGTATGTGCATTTTGTATATTAATTTTAATACAAATTTGATTAATCTATGTGTATTTTTGTATATGTATTTTTATAAAAATATGCTTTATTTTATGGATATTTTGCATCTTTATTTTCATACAAATTTACATTATTTTATTGATATTCTGTGTATTTATTTTGATATGTTTTTATATTATTCTATGTGTATTTTGTATATATATTTTATATAAAATGTATTTGTTTTCCTTTTTATACGAATCTACATTATTTTATGTGTTTTTTGTACATGTATTTAAATACAAATTTAACTAGTTATATGTGTATTTTGTATATCTGTTTTGTATGTATATTTTCATTGAAATTTACTCTATTTTATGAGTATTCGAATATATATTTTGATACAAATTTACATTATTAATGTGTATTTTGCATATCTATTTCAATGTAAATTTACTTTATTGTACGTGAATTTTGTATATTTATTTTAATACAAATTTAATTATTTTATATGTATTTTTGTATATATATTTTTTTATGCAAATATGCGTTATTATATGGATATTTTGCATCTTTATTTTCATACAAATTTACATTATTTTATTGATATTCTCTTTATTTATTTTGATACGATTTAACATTATTTTATGTGTATTTTGTATATGTATTTCAATACAAATTAACCTAATTTTATGTGTATTTTGTATATTTCTTTTCAGACAAATTTAAATTATTTTTGTGTATTTTTGTATATAGTTTTATACAAATTTAGGTTATTTTACGTACGCAATTACATTATTTAATGAGTGTTTTGTATATATATTTTTATCCAAAGTTACTTTATTTTATGTTCATTTTTGGACATATATTTTTATAGAAATTAGCGTTATTTTATATGTATTTGTATATGTTTTCTCATACAAATTTACATTATTTTATTGCTATTTTGTTTATTTAGTTTGATACGAATTTCATGATTATATGTGTATTTTGTACATATTTTTTATACGTATTTACATTACTTAATGTGTATTTTGTTTATATGTTTTTAAACAAATTTACGTTATTATATGTATTTTTATAAATATTTTGATACAAATTTACATTATTTTATGTATTTTGTATATACATTTCAATTCAAATTTAGCTTATTTTATCTGTATTTTGTATATCTATTTTTATACGAATTTAATTACTTCTGTGTATTTTTGTATATAGTTTTATACAAATTTACGTTATTTTATGTGTATTTTGTATATTTATATTTATACAAATACACATTCTTTTATTGGTATTTTGTTTATTTATTTTGATACGAATTTACATTATTTTATGTGTATTTTGTATACATTTTCTTATACGTATTTACTTAATTTTATGTGTATTTTGTATATATATATTTTTATACAAATCTACGTTATTTTATATGTATTCGTATATATATTTTGAAACAAATTTACATTGTTTTATATGTATTTTGCATATCTATTTCAATACAGATTTACCTTATTGTATGTGTATTTTGTATATTTATTTTAATACAAATTCATTTTTTCATGCGTATTTTGGTATATATATTTTTATAAAAAAATGCGTTATTTAATGGGTATTTTGCATCTTTATTTTCATATAATTTTTTATACGATTTTACATTATTCTATTTGTTTTTGTATATATTTTTTTATACATATTTACATTATTTAATGTGTATTTTGTATATTTTAAAACAAATTTACTTTATTTTATGCGCATCTGTTAAAATATTTTGATACAAATTTACATTATTTTATGTATTTTGTATATATATTTCAATACAAATTTAGTTTATTTTATGTATATTTTGTATATCTATTTTCATTCGTATCAAAATAAATAAACAAAATAGCAATAAAATAATGTAAATTTGTATGAGAAAACATATATAAATACACATAAAATAACGCAAATTTCTAAAAAATATATGTACAAAAATGCACATAAAATAAAGTAAATTTGCATAAAAATATATATATACAAAACACACATTAAATAATGTAAATGCGTACATAAAATAACCTAAATTTGTATAAAACTATATACAAAAATACACAAAAATATTTAAAATTTGTATGAAAAGAAATATACGAAATACACATAAAATTAGGTAAATTTGTATTGAAATACATATACAAAATACACATAAAATAATGTAAATTTGAATGAAAATAAATAAACAAATACACTTAAAATAACGTAAATTTGTATAAAATATAAATGCAAGATACACATTAAATAATGTAAATGTGTATAAAAAAATATATACAAGAAGAAATAGAATAATGTAAAATCCTATCAATATCAATACACAGAATATCAATAAAATAATGTAAATTTGTATGAAAAGAAAGATGCAAAATTCCCATAAAATAGCGCATTTTTTTTAAATATTTATAACAAAATACACATAAAATATTTAAATATGTATTGAAATAAAAATACAAAATGCATATACAGTAAGGTAAATATGTAATGAAAGAGATATTAAAAAATACATATAAAACAAAGTAAATTTGTTTCAAAATATATATACGAATACACAAAAAATAACGTAGATTTCTATAGAAATATATATACAAAATACACATGAAATTATGTAAATACGTATAAAAATATATATACAAAATACATATCTTGGTAAATTCGTGTCAAAATAAATAAACAAAATATCATGAAAAGAATGTGTATTTGTATGAAAATAAATAATAGATAATAAATTTGTATGAAATATATATGCAAGATATACATTAAATAATGTAAATATGTATAAAAAAATATATATACAAACTAATTTTACGTGTATTTTGTATATTTCTTTTCATACAAATTTAAATTATTTTTGTGTATTTTTGTACAAAATAAGGTAAATTTGTATTGAAATAGATATGCATAATACATATAAAACAATGTAAAATTTGTTTCAAAATATATATACGAATACGAAAATGAAGTAAATACGTACAAAAAAATGTATACAAAATACACATAAATTAATGTAAACTCGTATCAAAATAAATAAACAAAATACTAATAAAAAATGTGTATTTGTATAAAAATAAATATACAAAATACACATAAAATATCGTAAATTTATATAAAACTATATACAAAAATACACAAAAGTAGTTAAATTTGTATGAAAATAGATATAAAAAATACACATAAAATAAACTAAATTTGTGTATTTTTGTATATACTTTTATATCAATTTACGTTATTTTATGTGTATTTTGTATATTTATATTTATACAAATACACATTCTTTTATTAGTATTTTGTTTATTTATTTCGATACGAGTTTACATTATTTTATGTGTAATTTGTACATATTTTTTTATACGTATTTACTTCATTTTATGTGTATTTTGTATATATATCTTTATAGAAATATGCGTTATTTTATGTGTATTAGTATATATATTTTGAAACAAATTTACATTGTTTTATATGAATTTTGCATATCTATTTCAATACAAATTTACCTTATTGTGTGTGCATTTCGTATATTTATTTTAATACAAATTCAAATATTTTATGTGTGTTTTGGTATATATATTTTTATAAAAAATGCGCTATTTTTGGGGTATTTTGCATCTTAATTTTCATACAAATTTACATTATTTTATTAATATTCTGTTTATTTATTTTGATACGATTTTACATTATTCTATTTGTGTTTTTTATATATTTTTGTATACATATATACATTATTTAATGTGAGTTCGGTGGCCGAACTGGTAGCGTACTGGACCAACATTCGCCGCGTGATGGACGACGCGGGTTCGAATCCTCACGCTACCACTCGGATTTTTCAGTCACCGCCGAGTGGCTTAAAACTACCCACATGCTGTCCTGAAGACCACCCATCAACCCGGACTCTAGAGGAAGCCGTCCAAGCGAATCAAGAACGAGTTCCGGGGGGCAGCATGAGCCAATGCAAGATGGCGCCACTATAAACACTCGCCTGCGCCAGAACGGGCTGGGCCGACCATCAGGCCCCACCTGGAAGAAGCCTTGGGTCGACCATCAGGCCCCACCGGGAAGATGCCTACCGGCGCAATAGGCAACAACGTAAAAAAAAAAAATATATATATATATATATATATATATATATATATATATATATATATATATATATATATATATATATATATATATATATATATATATATATTTTATACAAATTTACGTTAATTTAAGTGTATTTGTATATATATTTTAATTCAAATTTACACTATTTGATGTGTATTTTGTAAATATATTTCAATACATTGTTTATATATTTTCATACAGATTTACATTATTTTATGAGTGTTTTGTATATGTATTTCAATCCAAATTTGCCTAATTTTATGTGTATTTTGCCTATCTATTTTCAAACAAATTTAAATTATTTTTGCGTATTTTTGTATAAATTTTTATACAAATTTTAGTTATTTTATTTGTATTTTGTATATATATTTTCCTACATATATACATTCTATTATTGCAATTTTGTTTATTTATTTTGATACGAATTTCCATTACTTT
This sequence comes from Eriocheir sinensis, assembly GCF_024679095.1. Taxonomy (NCBI): domain Eukaryota; kingdom Metazoa; phylum Arthropoda; class Malacostraca; order Decapoda; family Varunidae; genus Eriocheir; species Eriocheir sinensis. The sequence continues at coordinate 88,584 of NW_026111184.1, read as the reverse complement.
ATGTGTATTTTGTATATATATGTTTCTACGTATTTACATTATTTTATGTGTATTTTGGATATATATTTTCATAAAAATTTACGTTATTTTATTGTGTGCTCTCGTATATATTTTGATACAAATTTTATACAAATTCATGTTATTTTATGTGTATTTGAATACATATTTTCATACAAATTTAAATTATTTTATGTGTATTTTTACATATATTTCATTACAAATTTACCTTATTTTATGTTTGTTTCATATATTCATTTCATGCAATTTTAAATTATTTTATGTGTATATTTGTATTTGTATTTAGGTTATTTTATTTGTATTTTCTATATACATTTTCATCCAAAACTACATTATTTTATTGGTATTTTGTTAATTTAATTCGATACGAATTTAGATTATTTCAAATGTATTTTTTATACATTTTTTTATACGCATTTACATTATTTAATGTGTTTTGTATATATATTTTGATGCAAATTTACGTTATTTGATGTGCTTTTTTGTACATATATTTTTAAAGAAATTAGCGTTATTTTATATGTATTTTGTATATGTTTTCTCATACAAATTTACATTATATTATTGGTATTTTGTTTATTTATTTTGATACGAATTACATAATTATATGTGTATTTTGTATATATTTTTTATACGTATTTACATTATTTATTGTGTATTTTGTTTATGTGTTTTTATACAAATTTACGTTATTATATGTGTATTTGTATAAATATTTTGATACAAATTTACATTATTTGATGTATTTTGTATATATATATATATATATATATATATATATATATATATATATATATATATATATATATATATATATATATATATATATATATATATATATATATATATATATATATATATATATATATATATATATATATATATATATATATATATATATATATATATATATATATATATATATATATATATATATATATATATATATATATATATATATATATATATATATATATATATATATATATATATATATATATATATATATAAAGAAATATTTTTTTTTTTTTAAATTTAATTTATTTTATGTGGATTTTGTATATCCATTTTCATACAAATTTAACTACTTTTGTATATTTTTGTATATAGCTTTATATAAATTTACGATATTTTATGTGTATTTTGTATATTTATTTTTATACAAATACACATTTTTTTATTGGAATTTTGTTTATTTATTTTGATACGAATTTACATTATTTTATGTGTATTTTGTATACATTTTTTTATACGTATTTACTTCATTTTATGTGTATTATGTATATATATTTTTATAGAAATCTACGTTATTTTATGTGTATTCGTATATATATTTTGAAACAAATTTTACATTGTTTTATATGTATTTTGCATATATATTTCAATATAAATTTACATTATTGTATGTGCTTTTTGTATATTTATTTAATACAAAATTAAATTTTTTATATGTATTTTGGTATATATATTTAAAAAAAAATGCGTTATTTTATGGGTATTTTGCTCCTTTATTTTCATACAAATTTACATTATTTTATTAATATTCTGTTTATTTATTTTGTTACGATTTTACATTATTCTATTTGGGTTTTGTATATATATATTTTTATACATATTTACATTACTTAATGTGTATTTTATATATATATATATATATATATATGTATATATATATATATATATATATATATATATATATATATATATATATATATATATATATATATATATATATATATATTTTTTTTTTTATACAAATTTGCGTTATTTTAAGTATATTTGTTTATGTATTTTCATTCAAATTTACATTATTTTATGCGTATTTTGTAAATGTATTTCAATACAAATTTACCTAATTTTATGTGTATTTTGTATACTTATTTTCAAACAAATTTAAATTATTTTTGTGTATTTTTTATAGTTTTATACAAATTTACGTTATATTATGTGTATTTTGTATATCTATTTTCATACAAATACACATTCTTTTATTGATATTTTGTTTATTTATTTTGACACGAATTTACATTATTCAATGTCTATTTTGTATATATATTTTTATACGTATTTACAGCATCTCAAGTGTATTTTGTATATATATTTCTATAGAAATCTAAGTTATTTTATGTGTATTCGTATATATATTTTGAAACAAATTTACATTGTTTTAGGTGTATTTTACATATTTTTTTAATAAAAATTTACCTTATTGTATGTGCATTTTGTATATTAATTTTACTACAAATTTAATTATTGAATGTGTATTTATGTATATGTATTTTTATAAAAATATCATTTATTTTATTGGTATTTTACATCTTGATTTTCATACAAATTTACATTATTTTATTGATATTTTGTGTATTTATTTTGATACGATTTTACATTATTTTCTATGTGTATTTTGTATATATATTTAATACAAATGTACGTTATTTTATGTGTATTTGTTTTCATTTCATACAAATATTCATTATTTTATGTGTATTTTGAACATGTACAAATTTGTACAAATTTAACTAATTATATGTGTATTTTGTATATCAATTTTCATAAAAATTTAAATTATTTTTGTTTTTTTGTATATATTTCTATACAAATTTTCGTTATTTTATGTGTATTTTGTATATTTATTTTCCTACAAATATACGTTCTTTTATCGGAATTTTGTTTGTTTATTTTGATACGAATTTACATTATTTTAGGTGTATTTGGTATATATATTTTTATCCTATTTACATAATTTTATATGTATTTTGTATGTATATTTTCATAGAAATTTACTCTATGTGTATTCGTATATATATTTTGATACAAATTTACATTATTGATCTGTATTTTGCATATGTATTTCAATACAAATTTACTTTATTGTATGTGCGTTTTGTATATTTATTTCAATACAAATTTAATTATTTCATGTGTATTTTTGAATATATATTTTTATGTATATATGCGTTATTATATGGGTATTTTGCATCTTTTATTTTCATACAAATTTAAATTATTTTTTTGATATTCTGTTTATTTATTTTGATACGATTTAACATTATTGTATGTGTATTTTGGATATATATTTTTATACATATTTACATTATTTAATGTATATTTTTTATATATATTTTATCCAAATTTACGTTATTTTATGTGTATTTGTTTATATATTTTCATACAAATTTACATTATTTTATGTGTATTTTGTATATGTATTTCAATACAAATTTGCATAACTTTATGTGTATTTTGCATATCTATTTTCAAACAAATTTAAATTATTTTTGTGTATTTTATTTTTTATTTTTATACAAATTTTAGTTATTTTATTTGTATTTTGTATATATATATATATATATATATATATATATATATATATATATATATATATATATATATATATATATATATATATATATATATATATATATATATATATATCTATATATATATTTTTTTTTTCCTACAAATATACAATCTTTTATTATAATTTTGTTTATTTATTTTGATACGAGTTTACATTATTTTATGTATATTTGGATATATATTTTTCTAGGTATTTACATTATTTTATGTGTATTTTGTATATATATTTTAATAAAAATTTACATTATTTTATTGTGAGTATTCCTATTTATTTTGATACAAATTTTATACAAATTCATGTTATTTTATGTGTATTTGTATATATATTTTCATACAAATTTATATTATTTTACGTGTATTTTTACATATTTTTCATTACAAATTTACCTTATTTTATGATTATTTTGTATATTTATTTCATTCAATTTTAAATTATTTTATGGGTATATTTGTATTTGTATATACGTAATTTTATGTGTATTTTCTATATATATTTTCATCCAAAATTACATTATTTTATTGGTATTTTCTTTATTTAACTCGATACGAATTTAGATTTTTTCATAGGTATTTTGTATACATATGTTTATACTCATTTACATTATGCAATGTGTGTTTTGTATATATTTTTTAATGCAAATTTATTTTATGTGCATTTTTGTACATATAATTTTATAGAAATTTATTTATTTTGTGTATTTTGTATGTTTTCTCATAAAAATTTACATTATTTTATTGGTATTTTGTTTATTTATTTTGATACGAATTACATGATTATATGTGTATTTTGTATATATTTTTTATACGTAATTACATTATTTAATGTGTATTTTGTTTATATAATTTTATATAAAATTTACGTAATTATATGTGTATTTGTAAAAATATTTTGATACAAATTTACTTTATTTTATGTATTTTGTACATATATTTCAATTCAAATTTAGCTTATTTTGTGTGTATTTTGTATATCTATTTTCATACAAATTTAATTACTTTTCTGTATCTTTGTATATTGTTTTATATAAATTTACCTTATTTTATGTGCATTTTGTATATTTATATTGATACAAATACACATAAAATAAAGTAAATTTGCATAAAAATAAATATACAAAACACACATTAAATAATGTAAATGCGTATAAAAATATGTATACAAAATACCTATGAAATAATTTAAATTCGTATCGAATTAAGCTAATATATGAAATGATGAAAATATATATAGAAAATACACATAAAATAACCTAAATACAAATATATATATATATATATATATATATATATATATATATATATATATATATATATATATATATATAAATATATATATATATATATATATATATATATACACACATAAAATAATTTAAAATTGAAGGAAATAAATATTCAAAGTAAACATAAAATAAGGTAAATTTGTAATGAAATATATGTAAAATGCATATAAAATAATGTAGATTTGCATGAGAATATATATACATGTACACATAAAATAACATGAATTTGTATAAAATTTGTATCAAATTATATACGAATACACACAATAAAATAAAGTAAATTTTTATGAAAATATATATCCAAAATACACATAAAATAATGTAAATACGTAGAAAAATATATATACAAAATACACATAAAATAAAGTAAACTCATCAGAATAAATAGATAAAATTCAATAAAAGAATGTATATTTGTAAGAAAATATATATAGAAAATAAAATAACTAAAATTTGTATAAAAATATATACAAAAACACACAAAAACTATTTAAATTTGTTTAAAAATAGATATGCAAAATACACATAAAATTAGGCAAATTTGTATTGAAATACATATACAAAATACATATAAAATAATGTAAGTTTGTATGAAAATATATAAACAAATACACTTAAAATAACGTAGAATCATATGAAATATATATACAAAATACACATTAAATAATGTAAATATGTATAAAAAAAACAACAAAACCGAAATAGAATAATGTAAAATCGTATCAAAATAAATACACAGAATTTTTATAAAATAATATAAATTTGCATGAAAATAAAGATGCAAAATACCCATAAAATAACGCATTTTTTATAAAAATATATATTCCAATTATTTGAATTTGTATTAAAATAAATATACGAAATGCACACACAATAAGATAAATTTGTATTGAAATAGATATGCAAAATACATATAAAACAATGTAAATTTGTTTCAAAATATATATACGAAAACACATAAAATAACGCAGATTTCTATAAAGATATATATACAAAATACACATAAAATGAAGTAAATACGTATAAAAAAATGTGTACAAAATACACATGAAATAATGTAAACTCGTATCTAAATAAATAAACAAAATACTAATAAAAGAATTTGTATTTGTATAAATATAAATATACAAAATACACAAAAAATAACGTAAATTGATATAAAAGTATATACAAAAATACACAAAAGTAATTAAATTTGTATGAAAATAGATATACAAAATACACATAAAATAACTCATATTTAAAAAAAATATATACAAAAATACACATAAAATAATTGAATTTGTGTTAAAATAAATATACAAAATACACATACTATAAGGTAAATTTGTATTGAAATAGAAATGCAAAATACACATAAAATAATGTAAATACGTAGAAAAATATAAAATGCACATACAATAAGTTAAATTTGTATACACATAAAATAATGTAAATTCGTATCAAAATAAATAAACAAAATTCAAATAAAAGAATGTATAATTGTAGGAATATATATATATATATATATATATATATATATATATATATATATATATATATATATATATATATATATATATATATATATATATATATATATATATATATATATATATATATATATATATATATATATATATATATATATATATATATATATATATATATATATATATATATATATATATATATATATATATATATATATATATATATATATATATATATGTATGTATACAAAATGCACATACAATAAGGTAAATTTGTATTGAAAGAATATGCAAAATACACAAAAACAATGTATATATGTTTCAAAATATATATACGAACACACATAAAATAACGTAGATTTCTATAGAAATATATATACAAAAAATAGATGAAATGACGTAAATACGTATAAAAATATATATACACAATACACATTAAATAATGTATATTCGTGTCAAAATAAATAAACAAAATATCAATAAAAGAATGTGTATTTGTATGAAAATAGATATACAAAATACATATTAAATATTGTAAATTTGTATAAAACTCTATACAAAAATACACAAAAAATAAATTAAATTTGTATGAAAATTAATATACAAAATACACATAAAATTAGGTAAATTTGTATTGAAATACATATACAAAATACACTTAAAATAATGTAAATTTGAATGAAATTATATAAACAAATACACTTAAAAAAACGTAAATTTGTATAATATATATATAAAAAATACACTTTAAATAATGAAAATATGTATAAAAAAAATATACAAAACACAAATAGTATAATATAATGTATTTTGGTATATATAGTTTTATAAAAAATGCGTTATTTTATAGGTATTTTGCATCTTAATTTTCATACAAATTTACATTATTTTATTAATATTCTGTGTATATATTTTGATATGATTTTATATTATTCTATTTGTGTTTTATATATTTTATTATACATATTTACATTATTTAATGTGTATTTTGTATATATATTTTATACAAATTTACGTTATTTTAAAAGTATTTTTTTATATATTTTCACTCAAATTTACATTATTTTAAGTGCATTTTGTATATGTATTTCAATACAAATTTACCTAATTTGATGTGTATTTTGTATATTTATTTTCATACAAATTTAAATTATTTTTGTGTATTTTTGTATATAGTTTTATACAAATTTAGGTTATTATATGTGTATATTGTATATCTATTTTCATACAAATACACATTTTTTTATTGATATTTTGTTTATTTATTTTGACGTGAGTTTACATTATATAATGTGTATTTTGTATATATATTTTTATACGTATTTACATCATTTCAAGTGTATTTTGTATAGTTTTAAACAAATTTACATTATTTAATGTGTATTTTATATATCTATATTTATACAAATACACATTCTTTTATTGGTTTTCTGTTTATTTATTTTGATACGAATTTACATTATTTTATGTGTATTTTGCATATATTTTTTTATACGTATTTACATAATTTCATGTGTATTTTGTACATATATTTTTATAGAAATCTACCTTATTTCATGTGTATTCGTATTTATATTTTGAAACAAATTTACATTGTTTATATGTGTTTTCCATATCTATTTTTGTGTATTCTGTATTTATTTTTGTTTTACATAGAATAATGTAAAATCGTATTAAAATAAGTACACAGAATATCAATAAATAAATTTAAATTTGTATGAAATTAAAGATGCAAAATACCCATAAAATAAATCTTTTTTTTTTTAAATACATATACAAAAATACACATAGAATAATTAAATTTGTATTAAAATTAATATACAAAATGCACATACAATAAGGTAAATTTGTATTGAAAAAATACGCAAAATACACAAAAAACAGTGTAAATTTGTTTCATAATATTTATACGAATACACATAAAATAACGTTGATTTCTATAGGAATATATATATACAAAATACACATGAAATGATGTAAATACGTATAAAAATATATATACAAAATACACATTAAATAATGTAAATTCGCCTCAAAATAAATATACAAAATATTAATAAAAGAATGTGTATTTGTATGAAAATATATACAAAATACACATAAAATAACCTAAATTTGTATCAAACTATATACAAAAATACACAAAAATATTTTAAATTTGTATGAAAAAATATACAAAATACACATAAAATTAGGTAAATTTGTATTGAAATACATATACAAAATACACATAAAATAATGTGAATTTGAATGAAAATGCAAACAAATACACTTAAAATAACGTAAATTTGTATAAAAAAAATATATACAAAACACAAATAGAGTAATGTAAAATCGTATCAAAATAAATACACAGAATATTAATAAAATAATGTTAATTTCTATGAAAATAAAGAGGCAAAATACCCCAAAAAATAATGCATTTTTTTTATTTATAAAAATATATATACCATATACACATAAAAAAAATTAAATTAGTATTAAAATATATATATAAAAAACACATACAATAAGGTAAATTTGTATTGAAATAGATAGGCAAAATACATATAAAACAATGTAAATTTGTTTCAAATTATATATACGAATACACATAAAATAACGTAGATTTCTATAAAAATATATATACAAAATACACATTAAATGAAGTAAATACGTATAAAAAAATGTATACAAAAAACACATAAAATAATGTAAATTCGTATCAAAATAAATAAACAAAATACCAATAAAAGTATGTATATTTGTATAAATATAAATATACAAATTACACATAAAATAACGTAAAATTATATAAAACTATATACAAAAATACACAGTAATTAAATTTGTAGGAAAATAGATATACAAAATAAGGTAAATTCGTATCAAATTCAATAAACAAAATTCAGATACAAGAACGTATATTTGTAGAAAAATAAATATACAAAATACACATAAAATAACAAAAATTTGTATGAAAATATACAAAAAATAAACAAAAAAATTTCAATTTGTATGAAAATAGATATTCAAAATACACTGATAATTAGTTAAATTTGTCTTTAAACACATGTACAAAATACACATAAAATAATGTAAATTTGTATGAAATGAAAACAAATACACATAAAATAACGTACATTTGTATAAAGTATATATAAAAAATACACATATAATAATGTAAAATCGTATCAAAATAAATACACAGAATATCAATAAAATAACGTAAATTTGTATGAAAATAAAGGTGCAAAATACCCATAAAATTAAGCATATTTTTATAAAAATATATATTCAAAAATACACATTCAATAATTAAATTTGTATTAAAAGTAATATACAAAATGCACATACAATAAGGTAAATTTGTTTCAAAATATATATACGAATACACATAAAATAACGTAGATTTCTATAGAAACATATATACAAAATGCACTTGAGATGCTGTAAATACGTTTAAAAATATATATACAAAATAGACATTAAATAATGTTAATTTCGTGTCAAAATAAATAAATAAAATATCAATAAAAGAATGTGTATTTGTATGAAAATACATATACAAAATACACATAAAATAACGTAAATTTGTATAAAACTATGTAAATTTGTATGAAAATATATAAACAAATACACATAAAATAACGTAAATTTGGATAAAATATATATACAAAATATACATTCAAGAATGTAAATATGTATAAAAATATATATACAAAATACAGATAGAATAATGTTAAATCGTATCAAAATAAGTAAACAGAATATCAATTAAATAATGTAAATTTGTATGAAAATAAAGATACAAAATACCCATATAATAACGCATATTTGCATAAAAATATATGTACAAAAATAAACATAGAATAATCAAATTTGTATTAAAATTAATATACAAAATGCACATACAATAAGGTAAATTTGTATTGAAAAAAATATGCAAAATACACATAAAACAATGTAAATTTGTTTCAAAATATATATACGAATACTCATAAAATAACGAAGATTTCTATAGAAATATATATACAAAATATACATGAAATGATGTAAATACGTATAAAAACATATATACAAAATACACATTTAATAATGTAAATTCGTGTCAAAATAAATAAACAAAATATCATGAAATGGATGTGTATTTGTATGAAAATAGATATACAAAATACAAATAAAATAACCTAAATTTGTATAAAACAATATACAAAAATACACAAAAATAATTTAAACTTGTATGAAAATAAATATACAAAAAACAAATGAAATTAGGTAATTTTGTTTTGAAATACATATACCAAATACACATAAAATAATGTAAATTTGAATGAAAATATATAAACATATAAACTTAAAATAACGTAAATTTGTATCAAATATATATACAAATACACATTAAATAATATAAATATGTATAAAAAAAATAGATACAAGACACAAATAGAATAATGTAAAATCTTATCAAAATAAATTCACAAAATATTAATAAAATAATGTAAATTTGTATGAAAATTAAGATGCAAATTACCCATAAAATAACGCATTTTTTATAAAAATATATACGAAAACACATAAAATATCTGATTTTGTATTAAAATAAATATACAAAATGCACATACAATAAGGTAAATTTGTATTGATATAGATACGCAAAATACATATAAGAAAATGTAAATTTGTTTCAAAATATATGAAGGAATACACCTAAAATAACGTAGATTTCTGTAAAAATATATATACAAAATACACATATAATTAAGTGAATACGTATAAAAAAATGTATACAAAATACACATAAAATAATATAAACTCGTATCAAAATAAATAAACAAAATACTAATAAAAGAATGTGTGTTTGTACAAATATAAATATACAAAATACACATAAAATAACGTAAATTTATATAAAACTATATACAAAAATACATAGAAGTAATTAAATTTGTATTAAAATAGATATACAAAATACACATAAAATAAGCTAAATTTGAATTGAAATATATATACAAAATACATAAAATAATGTAAATTTTTATAAAAATAATTATAAAAATAAAAATATAATAACTTAAATTTTTATAAAAATATATAAACAAAATACACATTAAATAATGTAAATACGTATAAAAAAATGTACAAAATACACAAACAATCATGTAATTCGTATCAAAATAAATAGACAAAATACCAATAAAATAATGTAAATTTCTATGAGAAAACATATACAAAATACACATAAATAACACAAATGTCAATAAAAATATATATAATATAATATATTTTTATACATATTTAAAATATTTAATGTATCTTTTGTATATATATATTTTATCCAAATTTACGTTATTTTATGTGTATTTGTATATATATTTTTATACAAATTTACATTATTTTATGTGAGTTTTGTATATGTATTTTAATACAAATATGCCTAATTTTATGTGTATTTTGCATATCTATTTTCAAACAAATTTAAATTATTTTTGTGTATTTTTGTATATATTTTTATACAAATTTTAGTTATTTTATTTGTTTTTTGTATATATATTTTCCTACAAATATACATTCTTTTATTGGAATTTTGTGTATTTATTTTGTTACGAGTTTACATTATTTTATGTGTATTTTGTATATATATTTTTCTACGTATTTAAATTATTTTACGTGTATAATATATATACAATTTCATAAAAATTTACGTTATTTTATTGTGTGTATTCGTATATATTTTGAAACAAATTTTATACAAATTCATGTTATTTTAGGTGTATTTGTATATATATTTTCATACAAATTTATATTATTTTATGTGTATTTTTACATATATTTTATTACAAATTTACCTTATTTTATGTTTATTTTGAATATTTATTTCATTAAATTTTCAATTATTTAATGTTTTTATTTGTATTTGTATTTAGGTTATTTTATGTGTGTTTTCTATATATATTTTCATCCAAAATTACATTAATTTATTGTTATTTTCTTAATTTAACTCGATACGAATTTAGATTATTTCATAGGTATTTTGTATACATATTTTTATACTCATTTACATTATCTAATGTGTGTTTTGTATATATTTTTTTATGCAAATTAATTTTATGTCCATTTTTGTACATATGTTTTTATAGAAATTTTCGTTATTTTATGTGTATTTTGTATATGTTTTCTCATACAAATTGACATCATTTAATTAGTTTTTTGTTTATTTATTTTGATACGAATGACATGATTATAGAAATCTACGTTAATTTATGAGTATTCGTATATAGATTTTGAAATAAATTTACACTGTTTTATGTGTATTTTGCATATTTTTTCAATACAAATTTACCTTATTGTATATGCATTTTGTATATTAATTTTAATACAAATTTAATTATGCAATGTGTATTTTTGTATATGTATTTTTAAAAAAATATGCTTTATTTTATGGGTATTTTGCATTTTTATTTTCATACAAATTTACATTATTTTATTTATATTCTGTTTATTTATTTTTTTTATTTTACATTATTCTATGTGTATTTTGTATATCTATTTTTATACGTATTTACTTAATTTTATGTGTATTTTGTATATATATTTTTATAGAAATCTACGTTATCCGTATACAAAATACCTAAGAAATAATCTAAATTCGTATCGAATTAAATTAAGAAAATACCAATAAAATATTGTAATTTTGGATGAAAATATATATACAAAATACACATAAAATATACTAAATACATATACAAATATACACATAAAATAATTTAAAATAGAATGAAATAAATATACAAAATAAACATAAAATAAGGTAACATAAAAATAACTTAAGATAACCTAAATACAAATACAAAAATACACATTAAATAATTTAAAATTGAATGAAATAAATATACAAAATAAACATAAAATAAGGTAAATTTGTAATAAAATATATGTAAGAATACACATAAAATAATATAAATTTGTATGAAAATATATAAACAAATACACATAAAAGAACATGAATTTGTATAAAATTTGTTTCAAAATATATACGAATACACAAAATAAAATAACGTAAATTTTTATGAAAATGTATGTATAAAATACACGTAAAATAATTTAAATACGTAGAAAAATATATATACAAAATACACATAAAATAATGTAAACTCGTAAAATATTAAATACTAAAATTTGTATAAAAATATATACAAAACATACACAAATTTTTTTTTTAATTTGTTTGAAAATAGATATGCAAAATACACATGAAGTTAGGCAAATTTGTATTGAAATACATATACAAAACTCACATAAAATAATGTAAATTTGTATGAAAATATATAAACAAATACATATAAAATAACGTAAATTTGGATAAAATATATATACAAAATATACATTAAATATTTTAAATATGTATAAAAATATATTATATTATATATATTTTTATTGATATTTGCGTTATTTATGTGTATTTTGTATATGTTTTCTCATAGAAATTTACATTATTTTATTGGTATTTTGTCTATTTATTTTGATACGAATTACATGATTATTTGTGTATTTTGTACATTTTTTTATACGTATTTACATTATTTAATGTGTATTTTGTTTATATATTTTTATACAAATCTACGTTATAATATGTGTATTTGTATAAGTATTTTGATACAAATTTACATTATTTTATGTATTTTGTATATATATCTCAATTCAAATTTAGCTTATTTTATGTGTATTTTGTATATATATTTATTTTAATACAAAATCAAATATTTTATGTTTTTTCGTATATATATTTAAAAAAAATGCGTTATTTTATGGGTATTTTGCATCTTAATTTTCATACAAATTTACATTATTTTATTAATATTTTCTGTATTTATTTTGATACGATTTTACATTATTTTATTTGTGTTTTATATATATTTTTTTATACATATTTACATTATTTAATGTGTTTTTTGTATATATATTTCATACATATTTACGTTATTTTAAGTTATTTTATGTGTATTTGTTTATATATTTTGACACAAATTAACAATATTTTATATGTATTTTGTATATATATTTCAAAAGAAATTTACCTAGTTTTATGTGTATTTTGATTATCTATTTTAATACAAACTCAAATTATTTTTATGTATTTTTGTATATATTTCAATACAAATTTTAGTTATATAATGTGTATTTTGTAAATCTATTTTCATTCAAATATATATTATTTTATTGGTATTTTGTTGATTTATATTGATATGAATTTACATTATTTTTAATTGTACTTTGTATATATATTTTTATACGCATTTACATTATTTAATATTTATTTTGAATATATAACTTTATACAAATTCATGGTATTTTATGTGTATTTGTATATATATTTTCATATAAATTTACATTATTTTATGTGTATTTTGTACATATATTTCATTACAAATTTACCTTATTTTATGTTTATTTTGTATGTGTATTTTGTACATTTATATTTATACAAATACACATTCTTTTATTGGTATTTTGTTTATTTATTTTGTTTCGAATTTACATTATTTTATGTGTATTTTGTTTACATTTTTTTATACGTATTTACTTAATTTTATGTGTATTTTGTATATATATTTTTATAGAAATCTACGTTATTTTATGTGTATTCGTATATATATTTTGAAACAATTTAGATTGTTTTATATGTATTTTTGCATATCTCTTTCAATAGAAGTTTACCTTATTGTATGTGCATTTTGTATATTTATTTCAATACAAATTTCAATATTTTATGTGTATTTTGGTATATATATTTTTATAAGAAATGCGCTATTTGATAGGAATTTTGCATCTTTATTTTCATACAAATTTACATTATTCTATTAATATTCGGTTTATTTATTTTGATGCGATTTCACATTATTCTATTTGTTTTTTGTATATATATTTTTTTATACATATTTACATTATTTAATGTGTATCTTGCATATATATTTCATACATATATTTACTGTATATGCATTTTGAATATTTATTTCAATACATATTTAAATATTTTGTGTATTTTGTTATGTATATTTAAAAAAAATGCGCTATTTTATGGGAATTTTGCATCTTTTCTTTTCATACAAATTTACATTATTTTATTGAAGTTCTGTGTATTTATAATGATAGGATTTTACATTATTCTATTTCTATTTTTTATATATTATTTTATACACATTTACATTATTTAATGTGTATCTTGCATATATATTTTATACAAATTTACGTTATTTTAAGTGTATTTGTTTAAATATTTTCATTCAAATCTACATTATTTTATGTGTATTTTGTATATGTATTTCAATACAAATTTAATTAATTTTATGTGTATTTTGTATATTTCTTTTCATACAAATTTTAAATATTTTTGTGTATTTTTGTATATAGTTTTATACAAATTTAGGTTATTTTATGTACGCATTTACATTATTTAATATGTGTTTTGTATATATATTTTTATGCAAATTTACTTTATTTTATGTGCATTTTTGTACATATATTTTTTTAGAAATTTGCGTTATTTTATATGTATTTGTATATGTTTTCTCATACAAATTTATATTATTTTATTGCTGTTTTGTTTATTTATTTTTATACGAATGAAAATAGATATACAAAATATACATAAAATAAACTAAATTTTTATTGAAATATATATGCAAAATACATAAAATAATGTAAATTTGTATCAAAATATTTTAACAGATGCGCATAAAATAACGTAAATTTGTTTTAAAATATACAAAATACACATTAAATAATGTAAATATGTATAAAAAAATATATACAAAAACAAATAAAATAATGTAAAATCGTATCAAAATAAATACACAGAATATTAATAAAACAATGTAAATTTGTATGAAAATAAAGATGCAAAATACCCATTAAATAACGCATTTTATACCAAAATACGCATGAAAAAATGAATTTGTAATAAAATAAATATACAAAATACACATACAATAAGGTAAATCTGTATTGAAATAGATATGCAAAATACATATAAAACAATGTAAATTTGTTTCAAAATATATATACGAATACACATAAAATAACGTAGATTTGTATAAAAATATATATACAAAATACACATAAAATTAAGTAAATACGTATAAAAATATATATACAAAATAAATATCTAGGTAAATTCGTGTCAAAATAAATAAACAAAATATCATGAAAAGAATGTGTATTTGCATGAAAATAAATAATAGATAATAAATTTGTATGAAATATATATGCAAGATACACATTAAATAATGTAAATATGTATAAAAAATATATATACAAAAAATAAATAGAATAATGTGAAATCGTAACAAAATTAATACACCGAATATTAATAAAATAATGTAAATTTGTGTGAAAATAAAAATGCATAATTCCCATCATATAGCGCATTTCTTATAAAAATATATATACCAAAATACACATAAAATATTTAAATTTGTATTGAAATAAATTTACAAAATGCACATACAATAAGGTAAACTTGTATTGGAAGAGATATGCAAAAATACATATAAAACAATGAAAAAAATTTTCAAAATATATATACGAATACACATAAAATAACGTAGATTTCTATAAAAATATATATACAAAATACACATAAAACTAAGTAAATACGTATAAAAATAGATATTCAAAATACACATAGAATAATGTAAAATTGTTTAAAAAATAAAATAAACAATATAAATGAAATAATGTAAATTTGTATGAAAATAAAAATGCAAAATACCCATAAAATAAAACATATTTTTATAAAAATACATGTACAAAAATACACATAGCATAATTAAATTTGTATTAAAATTATTATACAAAATGCATATACAATAAGGTAAATTTGTATTGAAAAAATATGCAAAATACACATAAAACAGTGTAAATTTATTTCAAAATCTATATACGAATACTCTAACATCAACGAAGATTTCTATAGAAATATATATACAAAATACACATCAAATGATGTAAACACGTATAAAAATATATATATAAAATACACATTAAATAATGTAAATTCGCGTCAAACTAAATAAACAAAATATCAATAAAAGAATGTGTAATTGTATGAAAATAGATATTCAATATACTCAGAAAATCACCTAAATTTGTATAAAACTATATACAAAAATACACAAAAATAATTTTAATTTGTATGAAAATAAATTTACAAAATACACATAAAATTAGGTAAATTTGTATTGAAATACATTTACAAAATACACATAAAATATTTGAATTTGTATTAATGTAAATGCCTACATAAAATAACCTAAATTTGTATGAAACTATATACAAAAATACACAAAAATAATTTAAATTTGTTTGAAAAGAAATATACAAAATACACATAAAATCAGGTAAATTTGTATCGAAATACATATACAAAATACACATCAAATAATGTAAATTTGAATGAAAATATATAAACAAATACACTTAAAATAACGTAAATTTGTATAAAATATATATGCAAGATACACATTAAATAATGTAAATGTGTATAAAAAAATATATACAAAAAACAAATAGAATAATGTAAAATCGAATCAAAATAAATACACAGAATATCAATAAAATAACGTAAATTTGTTTGAAAATAAAGATGCAAAATTCCCAAAAATTATCGCATTTTTTATAAAAAAATATATATACCAAAATACACTTAAAATATTAAAATTTGTATTGAAATAAATATACAAAATGCATATACAGTAAGGTAAATTTGTATTGAAAGAGATATTCAAAAATACATATAAAACAATGTAAATTTGTTTCAAAATATATATACGAATACACATAAAATAAAGAAGATTTCTATAGAAATATATATACAAAATACATATGAAATTATGTAAATACGTATAAAAATATGTATACAAAATACATATCAAATAATGTAAATTCGTGTCAAAATAAATAAACAAAATATCATGAAAAGAATGTGTATTTGTATGAAAATAGATAATAGATAATAAATTTGTATAAAATATATATGCAAGATACACATTAAATAATGTAAATATGTATAAAAAGTATATACAAAAAACAAATAGAATAATATAAAATCGTATCAAAATAAATACACCGAATATTAATAAAATAATGTAAATTTGTATAAAAATAAAGATACAAAATTCCCATAAAATAGCGCATTTCTTATAAAAATATATATACCAAAATACACATAAAATATTTAAATTTGTATTGAAATAAATATACAAAATGCACATTCAATAAGGTTAATTTGTATTGAAAGAGATATGCAGAAATACATATAAAACAATGTAAATTTGTTTCAAAATATATATACGAATATAAATAAAAAAACGTAGATTTCTATAAAAATATATATACAAAATACACATAAAATTAAGTAAATACGTATAAAAAAATTTATACAAAATACACATAAAATAATGTAAATTCGAGTTAAAATAAATAAACAAAATACCAATAGAAGAATGTGTATTTGGATAAATATAAATATACTAAATACACATACAAAATAAACATAAAATAAGGTAGATTTGTAATAAAATATATGTACAAAATACACATAAAATAATGTAAATTTATATAAAAATATATATACAAATACTCTAAAATACCATGAATTTGTATAAAAATATATATTCAAAATAAATATTAAATAATGTAAAAGCGTATAAAAATATATATACAAAGTACATATAAAATGAAAATTAAGATGCAAAAAACATAAAATAACGCACTTTTTATAAAATTATTGATACCAAAATACACATAAAATATTTGAACTTGTATTAAAATAAATAAACAAAATGCACATACAATAAGATAAATTTGTATTGAAATAGATATGCAAAATACATATAAAATAAGGTAAATTTGTTTCAAAATATATATACGAATACACATAAAATAACGTAGATTTCTATATAAATACATATACAAAATACACATAAAATTAAGCAAATACGTATAAAAAAATGTATACAAAATACACATAAAATAATGTAAATTCGTATAAATGTAAATAAACAATATACCAATAAAAGAATGTGTATTTGTATAAATATAAATATACAAAATCCACATAAAATAACGTAAATTTATATAAAACTATAGACATAAAATAACGCAAATTTCTATAAAAATATATGTTCAAAAATGAACATTAAATAAATTTGCATAAAAATATATATATAAAACACACATTAGATAATGTAAATGAGTATAAAAATATGTATACAAAATACCTATGAAATAATCTAAATTCTTATCGATTTAAATTAAGAAATACCAATAAAATAATGTAATTTTGGATGAAAATATATATACAAAATACACATAAAATAACCTAAATACAAATACAAATATACACATAAAATAATTTAAAATTGAATGAAATAAATATACAGAATAAACATAAAATAAGGTAAATTTGTAATGAGATATATGAAAAAATACACATAAAATAATATAAATTTGTATGAAAATATATATACAAATACACATTAAATAACATGAATTTGTATCAAAATATATACTTATACACACAATAAAATAACGTAATTTTTTTTGAAAATATATATACAAAATACACAAAATAATTTAAATACGTAGAAAAATATATATACAAAAAACACATAAAATAATGTAAATTTGTATGAAAATATATAAACAAATACACATAAAATAATGTAAATTTGGATAAAATATATATACAAAATGAACATTAAATAATGTAAATATGTATAAAAAAAATAAACAAAATACACATAGAATAATGTTAAATCGTATCAAAATAAATAAAGAGAATATCAATAAAATAATGTAAATTTGTATGAAAATAAAGATGCAAAATATCCATATAATAACATATATTTGCATAAACGTATATACACAAAAATACATCTAAAATAGTTAAATTTGTATTAAAATAAATATACAAAATGCACGTACAATAAAGTAAATTTGTATTGAAATAGATATGCAAAATACACATCAATAATGTAAATTTGTATCAAAATATATATACGAATACTCATGAAATAGAGTAAATTTCTATGAAAATATAAATACGAAATAGATATACAAAATACACATATAACTAGTTAAATTTGTATTTAAATACATGCACAAAAAACACATAAAATAATGTAGATTTGTATGAAATGAAAACAAATACATTTTATATAAAATATATATACAAAATACACATAGAATAATGTAAAATCACATCAAAATAAATACACAGAATATCAATAAAATAATGTAAATTTGTATAAAAAATAAAGATGCAAAATACCGATAAAATAAAGCATATTTTTATAAAAATACATATACAAAAATACACATAGATTAATTAAATTTGTATTGAAATTAATATACAAAATGCACATACAATAAGGTAAATTTGTATTGAAAAAATATGCAAAATACACATAAAACAATGTAAATTTGTTTGAAAATATATATACGAATACACGTAAAATAAAGCAGATTTCTATAGAAATATATATACAAAATACACTTGAAATAATGTAAATACGTATAAAAATATATATATACAAAATACACATTAAATAATGTTAATTCGTGTCAAAATAAATGAACAAAATATCATGAAATGAATATGTATTTGTATGAAAATAGATACACAAAATACACATAAAATAACCTAAATTTGTATAAAACTATATACAAAAATACACAAAAATAATTTAAACTTGTATGAAAATAAATTTAATTTATTTTATGTGTATTTTTGTACATATATTTTTTTTGAAATTTGCGTTAATTTATGTGTATTTGTATATGTTTTCTCATACAAATTTACATTATTTTATTGCTATTTTGTTTATTTATTTTGATACGAATGAAAATAGATATACAAAATATACATAAAATAAACTAAATTTGTATTGAAATATATATACAAAATACATAAAATAATGTAAATTTGTATCAAAATATTTTAACAGATGCGCATAAAATAACGTAAATTTGTTTTAAAATATACAAAATACACATTAAATAATATAAATATGTATAAAAAAATATATTCAAAACACAAATAGAATAAAGTAAAATTGTATCAAAATAAACACACAGAATATTATTTTCATACAAATTTAAATTATCAATACAAATTTATATTATTTTATTGATATTCTGTGTATTTATATTGATAGTATTTTACATTATTGCATTTCTTTTTTGTATATATTTTTTTTATACACATTTACATTATTTAATGTGTATCTTGCATATATATTTCATACAAATTTACGTTATTTTAAGTGAATTTGTTTATATATTTTTATTCAAATTTAAATTATTTTATGTGTATTTTGTATATGTATTTCAATAAAAATTTACCTAATTTTATGTGTATTTTGTATATTTCTTTGCATACAAATTTTAAAAAATTTTGTGTATTTTTGTATATAGTTTTATACAAATTTAGGTTATTTTATGTACGCATTTACATTATTTAAAGTGTGTTTTGTATATATATTTTTATGCAAATTTACTTTATTTTATGTGCATTTTTGTACATATATTTTTAGAAATTTATGTTATTTAATGTTTATTTGTATATGTTTTCCCGTACAAATTTACATTATTTTATTGCTATTTTGTTTATTTATTTTGATACGAATGAAAATAGATATACAAAAAATACATAAAATAAACTAAATTTGTATTGAAATATATATACAAAATACATAAAATAATGTAAATTTGTATCAAAATATTTTAATAGATGCCCATAAAATAACGTAAATTTGTTTTAAAATATACAAAATACACATTAAATAATGTAAATATGTATTAAAAAATATATACAAAAACCAATAGAATAATGTAAAATCGTATCAAAATAAATACACAGAATATTAATAAAACAATGTAAATTTGTATGAAAATTAAGATGCAAAATACCCATTAAATAACGCATTTTTTATAAAAATATATATACCAAAATACACATGAAAAAATGAATTTGTATTAAAATAAATATACAAAATACACATACAATAAGGTAAATCTGTATTGAAATAGATATGCAAAATACATATAAAACAATGTAAATTTGTTTCAAAATATATACGAATACACATAAAATAACGTAGATTTGTATAAAAATATATATACAAAATACACATAAAATTAAGTAAATACGTATAAGAAAATGTATACAAAATACACATAAAATAATGTAAACTCGTATCAAAATAAATAAACAAAATACCAATAAAAGAATGTGTATTTGTATAAATATAAATATACAAAATACACATAAAATAACGTAAATTTGTATAAAACTATATACAAAAATACACAGAAGTATTTAAATTCGTATGAAAATAGATATACAAAATACAGATAAAATAAGCTAAATTTGAATTGAAATGTAAATACATAATACATAAAATAACGTAAATTTGTTTAAAAATATATAAACAAAATACACATTATGTAATGTAAATACGTATTAAAAATATGTACAAAATACACATATAATCATGTAATTCGTATCAAACTAAATAAACAAAATATCAATAAAATTATGTAAATTTGTATGAGAAAACATATACAAATACATATAAAATAACGCTAATTTCTATATAAATACATGTCCAAAAATGAACGTAAAATAAAGTAACTTTGGATAAAAATATATATACAAAACACACATTAAATAATGTAAATGCGTACGTAAAATAACCCAAATTTGTATAAAACTATATACAAAAATACACAAAAATAGTTTAAATTTGTCTGAAAAGAAATATACAAAATACACATAAAATTAGGTTAATTTGTATTGAAATACATATACAAAATACACATAAAATAATGTAAATTTGAAAGAAAATATATAAACAAATACACATATAATAACGTAAATTTGTATGAAATATATATGCAAAATACACATTAAATAATGTAAATATGTATAAAAAAATATATACAAAACACAAATAGAATAATGTAAAATCGTATCAAAATATATACACAGAATATTAATAAAATAATGTAAATTTGTATGAAAATTAAGATGCAAAATACCTATAAAATAACGCATTTTTTATAAAATTATTGATACCAAAATACACATAAAATATTTGAATTTGTATTAAAATAAATATACAAAATGCACATACAATAAGGTAAATTTGTATTGAAATAGATATGCAAAAAAACATATAAAACAATGTAAATAAATTTATTTTTAAATATGAGTTATTTTATGGGTATTTTGCATCTTTAATTTTATAAATTTTTACATTACGTACATATCTTTTATACGTATTTACATTATTTAATGTGTATTTTGTTTATATATTTTTATACAAATATACGTTATTATATGTGTATTTGAATATATATTTTGATACAAATTTACATTATTTTATGTATTTTCTATATATATTTCAATTCAAATTTAACCTATTTTATGTGTCTTTTGTATATCTATTTTCATACAAATTTAATTATTTTCGTTGATTTTTGTATATAGTTTTATACAATTTTACGTTATTTTATGTATTTTGTATATTTATATTTATATTAGTAAACATTCTTTTATTGGCATTTAGTTTATTTATTTTGATACGAATTTACATTTTTTTATGTGTATATTGTATACATTTTCTTATACGTATTTACTTCATTTTGTGTGTATTTTGTACATATATTTTTATAGAAATCTACGTTATTTTATGTGTATTCGTATATATATTTTGAAACAAATTTACATTGTTTTATGTGTATTTTGCATATCTATTTCAATACAAATTTACCTTATTGTATGTGCATTTTGTATATTTATTGTAATACAAATTTAAATATTTTATGTGTATTTTGGTATATATATTTTCATAAAAAATGCGTTGTTTTATGGGTATTTTGCATCTTTATTTTCATACAAATTTACGTTATTTTATTAATATTCTGTGTATTTATTTTGATACTATTTTACATTATTCTATTTGTGTCTTGTATATATTTTTTTATACATATTTACATTATTTAATGTGTATTTTCTATATATATTTCATACAAATTTACGTTATTTTAAGTGTATTTGTTTATATATTTCATTCAAATTTACATTATTTTATGTGTATTTTGTATATGTATTTCAATAGAAATTTAACTAGTTTTATGTGTATTTTGTATATATATTTTTTTAATAGAGTTTTATACAAATTTACAATATTTTATGTGTATTTTGTATATCTATTTTCATACAAATACACATTCTTTTATTGATATTTTGTTTATATATTTTAATGCGAATTTACATTATTTAATGTGTATTGTGTATATATATTTTTATACGTATTTACGTCATTTCATGTGTATTTTGTATATATATTTATATATAAATCTACGTTATTTTATGTGTATTCGTATATATATTTTGAAACAAATATACATTGTTATTCTGTGTATTTATTTTGACACGATTTTACATTATTCTATGTATATTTTTTATATCTATTTTATACAAATGTACGTTATTTTATGTGAATTTGTTTTCATTTCATACAAATTTACATTATTTTATGTGTATTTTGTACATGTATTTAAATACAAATTTAACTAATTATATGTGTATTTTGTATATCTATTTTCATACAAACTGAAATTTATTTTTTTTGTTTTTTTGTATATATTTTTATTCAAATTTTCGTAATTTTATGTGTATTTTGTATATTTATTTTCCTTCAAATATACGTTCTTTTATCGGAATTTTGTTTATTTATTTTGATACGAATTTTCTTTTTTTTTAGGTGTATTTGATATATATGTTTTTATACTTATTTACATAATTTTATATGTATTTTGAGTATATATTTTCATAGAAATTTACTCTATATGTATATACAAAAAACACAAAACTAATTTAAATTTGTATGAAAATAAATATACAAAATACACATAAAATTAGGTAAATTTGTATTGAAATACATATACAAAATACACTTAAAATAATGTAAATTTGAATGAAATTATATAAACAAATACACTTAAAATAACGTTAATTTGTATAAAATATATATTAAAAATACACATTAAATAATGGAAATATGTATAAAAAAATATATACAAAACACAAATAGTATAATATAAAATCCTATCAAAATATATACACAGAATATTAATAAAATAATATACATTTGTATGAAAACTAAGATGCAAAATACCTATAAAATAACGCATTTTTTAGAAAATTATATATACCAAAATACACATAAAATATTTGAATTTGTATTAAAATAAATATACAAAATGCACATACAATAATGTAAATTTGTATTGAAATAGATATGCAAAAAACATATAAAACAATGTAAATTTGTTTAAAAATATATATACGAATACACATAAAATAACGTAGATTTCTATAAATATATATATACAAAATACAAATAAAATTAAGTAAATAACATAAAATAATGTAAATTCGTATAAATATAAATAAACAAAATACCAATAAGAGAATGTGTATTTGTATAAATATAAATATATAAAATGCACATAAAATAACATAAATTTGTATAAAGCTATATACAAAAATACAGAGAAGTAATTAAATTTGTATTAAAATAGATATACAAAATACACACAAAATAAGCTAAATTTGAATTGAAATATATATACAAAATACATAAAATAAAGTAAATTCGTTGCAAAATATTTTTAACAAATGCACATATAATAACGTCAATTTGTAAAAAAAATATATAAACAAAATACACATTAAGTAATGTAAATACGTATAAAAAAATATTTACAAAATACACAAATAATCAAGTCATTCGTATCAAAATAAATAAACAAAAAACTAGTTAAATAATGTAAAATTGTATGAGAAAACATATACAAAATACACATAAAATAACGTTTTAAGTTTCTATAAAAATATATGTACAAAAATGCACATAAAATTAGTTTGCATAAAAAAATATATAGAAAACACACATTAGACAATGTAAATGAGTATAAAAATATGTATACAAAATACCTATGAAATAGTCTAAATTCGTATCGAGTTAAATTAAGAAAATAACAATAAAATAATGTAATTTTGGATGAAAATATATTTAGAAAACACAAATAAAATAACCTAAATACAAATACAAATAAAAACATTAAATAATTGAAAATTGAATGAAATAAATATACAAAATAAACATAAAATAAGGTAAATTTGTAATTAAATATATGTAAGAATACACATAAAATAATATAAATTTGTATGAAAATATATATACAAATACACATAAAATAACATGAGTTTGTATAAAATTTGTTTCAAAATATATACGAATACACACAATAAAATAACGTAGATTTTTATGAAAATGTATATATAAAATACACATAAAATACTTTAAATACGTAGAAAAATATATATACAAAATACACATAAAATAATGTAAATTCGTAAAAAATTCCAATAAAAGAATGTATATTTGTAGGAAAATATATATACAAAAAACAAATAAAATAACTAAAATTTGTATAAAAATATATACAAAAATACACAAAAATAATTTAAATTTGTGTGAAAATAGATATGCAAAATACACATAAAGTTAGGCAAATTTGTATTGAAATACATATACAAAACTCACATAAAATAAGGTAAATTTGTATGAAAATATATAAACAAATACATATAAAATCACGTATATTTGGATAAAATATATATATATATACAAAATATACATTAAATATTTTAAATATGTATAAAAATATATTATTATATATATATTTTTATTGATATTTGCGTTATTTATGTGTATTTTGTATATGTTTTCTCATAGAAATTTACATTATTTTATTGGTATTTTGTCTATTTATTTTGATACGAATTACATGATTATTTGTGTATTTTTTACATTTTTTTATACGTATTTACATTATTTAATGTGTATTTTGTTTATATATTTTATACAAATTTACGTTATATGTGTATTTGTATAGGTATTTTGATACAAATTTACATTATTTTATGTATTTTGTATATATATTTCAATTCAAATTTAGCTTATTTTATGTGTATTTTGTATATCTATTTATTTTAATACAAAATCAAATATTTTATGTTTTTTCGTATATATATATATTTTTTAAAAATGCGTTATTTTATGGGTATTTTGCATCTTAATTTTCATACAAATTTACATTATTTTATTAATATTTTCTGTATTTATTTTGATACGATTTTACATTATTTTATTTGTGTTTTGTATATATTTTTTTATACATATTTACATTATTTAATGGTTTTTTTTTGTATATATTTTTGATACAAATTTACGTAGTTTTAAGTCTATATGTTTATATATTTTCATTTAAATTTACATTATTTTAAGTGTATTTTGTATATGTATTTCAATACAAATTTACCTATTTTTATGTTTTTTGTATATTTATTTTCATACAAGTTTAAATTATTTTTGTGAATTTTTGTATATAGTTTTATACAAATTTAGGTTATTTTATGTGTATTTTGTATATCTATTTTCATACAAATACACATTCTTTTCATGATATTTTGTTTATTTATTTTGACACGAATTAACATTATTCAATGTGTATTTTGTATATATATTTTTATACGTATTTACATTATTTCAAGTGTATTTTGTATATATATTTCTATAGAAATCTGCGTTATTTTATGTGTATTCGTATATATATTTTGAAACAAATTTACATTGTTTTATTTATATTTTGCATATTTTTTCAATACAAATTTACCTTATTGTATGTGCATTTTGTATATTAATTTTAATACAAATCAGATTAATCTATGTGTATTTTTGTATATGTATTTTTATAAAAAAATATGCTTTATTTTATGGATATTTTGCATCTTTATTTTCATACAAATTTACATTATTTTATTGATATTCTGTGTATTTATTTTGATATGTTTTTACATTATTCTATGTGTATTTTGTATATATATTTTATATAAAATGTATTTGTTTTCCTTTTTATACGAATCTACATTATTTTATGTGTTTTTTTGTACATGTATTTAAATACAAATTTAACTAGTTATATGTGTATTTTGTATATCTGTTTTGTATGTATATTTTCATTGAAATTTACTCTATTTTATGAGTATTCGTATATATATTTTGATACAAATTTACATTATTAATGTGTATTTTGCATATCTATTTCAATGCAAATTTACTTTATTGTACGTGAATTTTGTATATATATTTTAATACAAATTTAATTATTTTATATGTATTTTTGTATATATATTTTTTTGTGCAAATATGCGTTATTATATGGATATTTTGCATCTTTATTTTCATACAAATTTACATTATTTTATTGATATTCTCTTTATTTATTTTGATACGATTTAACATTATTTTATGTGTATTTTGTAGATGTATTTCAATACAAATTAACCTAATTTTATGTGTATTTTGTATATTTCTTTTCAGACAAATTTAAATTATTTTTGTGTATTTTTGTATATAGTTTTATACAAATTTAGGTTATTTTACGTACGCAATTACATTATTTAATGAGTGTTTTGTATATATATTTTTATCCAAAGTTACTTTATTTTATGTTCATTTTTGGACATATATTTTTATAGAAATTAGCGTTATTTTATATGTATTTGTATATGTTTTCTCATATAAATTTACATTATTTTATTGCTATTTTGTTTATTTAGTTTGATACGAATTTCATGATTATATGTGTATTTTGTACATATTTTTTATACGTATTTACATTACTTAATGTGTATTTTGTTTATATGTTTTTAAACAAATTTACGTTATTATATGTATTTTCATAAATATTTTGATACAAATTTACATTATTTTATGTATTTTGTATATACATTTCAATTCAAATTTAGCTTATTTTATCCGTATTTTGTATATCTATTTTTATACGAATTTAATTACTTCTGTGTATTTTTGTATATAGTTTTATACAAATTTACGTTATTTTATGTGTATTTTGTATATTTATATTTATACAAATACACATTCTTTTATTGGTATTTTGTTTATTTATTTTGATACGAATTTACATTATTTTATGTGTATTTTGTATACATTTTCTTATACGTATTTACTTAATTTTATGTGTATTTTGTATATATATATTTTTATACAAATCTACGTTATTTTATATGTATTCGTATATATATTTTAAAACAAATTTACATTGTTTTATATGTATTTTGCATATCTATTTCAGTACAGATTTACCTTATTGTATGTGTATTTTGTATATTTATTTTAATACAAATTCATTTTTTCATGCGTATTTTGGTATATATATTTTTATAAAAAAATGCGTTATTTAATGGGTATTTTGCATCTTTATTTTCATATAATTTTTTATACGATTTTACATTATTCTATTTGTTTTTGTATATATTTTTTTTATACATATTTACATTATTTAATGTGTATTTTGTATATTTTAAAACAAATTTACTTTATTTTATGCGCATCTGTTAAAATATTTTGATACAAATTTACATTATTTTATGTATTTTGTATATATATTTCAATACAAATTTTGTTTATTTTATGTATATTTTGTATATCTATTTTCATTCGTATCAAAATAAATAAACAAAATAGCAATAAAATAATGTAAATTTGTATGAGAAAACATATATAAATACACATTAAATAACATAAATTTCTAAAAATATATGTACAAAATGCACATAAAATAAAGTAAATTTCATAAAATATATATATACAAAACACATTAAATAATGTAAATGCGTACATAAATAACCTAAATTTGTATAAAACTATATACAAAAATACACAAAAATATTTAAAATTTGTATGAAAAGAAATATACGAAATACACATAAAATTAGGTAAATTTGTATTGAAATACATATACAAAATACACATAAAATAATGTAAATTTGAATGAAAATAAATAAACAAATACACTTAAAATAACGTAAATTTGTATAAAATATAAATGCAAGATACACATTAAATAATGTAAATGTGTATAAAAAAATATATACAAGAAGAAATAGAATAATGTAAAATCCTATCAATATCAATACACAGAATATCAATAAAATAATGTAAATTTACATTATTTTATTAATATTTTCTGTATTTATTTTGATACGATTTTACATTATTTTATTTGTGTTTTGTATATATTTTTTTATACATATTTACATTATTTAATGGGTTTTTTTTGTATATATTTTTGATACAAATTTACGTAGTTTTAAGTCTATATGTTTATATATTTTCATTTTTTTTAAATATTTATAACAAAATACACATAAAATATTTAAATATGTATTGAAATAAAAATACAAAATGCATATACAGTAAGGTAAATATGTAATGAAAGAGATATTCAAAAATACATATAAAACAAAGTAAATTTGTTTCAAAATATATATACGAATACACAAAAAATAACGTAGATTTCTATAGAAATATATATACAAAATACACATGAAATTATGTAAATACGTATAAAAATATATATACAAAATACATATCTTGGTAAATTCGTGTCAAAATAAATAAACAAAATATCATGAAAAGAATGTGTATTTGTATGAAAATAAATAAAAGATAATAAATTTGTATGAAATATATATGCAAGACACACATTAAATAATGTAAATATGTATAAAAAAATATATATACAAACTAATTTTACGTGTATTTTGTATATTTCTTTTCATACAAATTTAAATTATTTTTGTGTATTTTTGTACAAAATAAGGTAAATTGGTATTGAAATAGATATGCATAATACATATAAAACAATGTAAAATTTATTTCAAAATATATATACGAATACGAAAATGAAGTAAATACGTACAAAAAAATGTATACAAAATACACATAAAATAATGTAAATTCGTATCAAAATAAATAAACAAAATACTAATAAAAAATGTGTATTTGTATAAAAATAAATATACAAAATACACATAAAATATCGTAAATTTATATAAAACTATATACAAAAATACACAAAAGTAGTTAAATTTGTATGAAAATAGATATACAAAATACACATAAAATAAACTAAATTTGTGTATTTTTGTATATACTTTTATATCAATTTACGTTATTTTATGTGTATTTTGTATATTTATATTTATACAAATACACATTCTTTTATTAGTATTTTGTTTATTTATTTCGATACGAGCTTACATAATTTTATGTGTAATTTGTACATATTTTTTTATACGTATTTACTTCATTTTATGTGTATTTTGTATATATATCTTTATAGAAATATGCGTTATTTTATGTGTATTAGTATATATATTTTGAAACAAATTTACATTGTTTTATATGAATTTTGCATATCTATTTCAATACAAATTTACCTTATTGTGTGTGCATTTCGTATATTTATTTTAATACAAATTCAAATATTTTATGTGTGTTTTGGTATATATATTTTTATAAAAAATGCGCTATTTTTGGGGTATTTTGCATCTTAATTTTCATACAAATTTACATTATTTTATTAATATTCTGTTTATTTATTTTGATACGATTTTACATTATTCTATTTGTGTTTTTTATATATTTTTGTATCCATATATACATTATTTAATGTGAGTTCGGTGGCCGAACTGGTAGCGTACTGGACCAACATTCGCCGCGTGATGGACGACGAGGTTCGAATCCTCACGCTACCACTCGGATTTTCAGTCACCGCCGAGTGGCTTAAAACTACCCACATGCTGTCCTGAAGACCACCCATCAACCCGGACTCTAGAGGAAGCCGTCCAAGCGAATCAAGAACGAGTTCCGGGGCAGCATGAGGCTAATGCAAGATGGCGCCACTACTATAAACACTCGCCTGCTGCGCCAGAACAGGCTGGCCGACCATCAGGCTCCACCTATATATATATATATATATATATATATATATATATATATATATATATATATATATATATATATATATATATATATATATATATATATATATATATATATATATATATATATATATTTTATACATATATATATATATATATATATATATATATATATAATTCAAATATACACTATTTGATATATATATATATATATATTTATACATTGTTTATATATATATATACAGATTTACATTTTTTATGATATATATATTTCAATCCAAATTTGCCTAATTTTATGTGTATTTTGTATCTATTTTCAAACAAATTTAAATTATTTTGTATTTTTTGTATAAATTTATATAAATTTTAGTTCTTTTATTTGTATTTTGTATATTTATTTTATACATATACATTCTATTATTGCAATTTTGTTCATTTATTTTGATCCGAATTTACATTATTTATGTGTATTTTGTATATATATTTTTATACGTAATTACATTATTTTATGTATTTGTATATATATTTTCATAAAATTTATATTTATGTGTATTTGAATATATATTTATATAAATTTACGATATTTTATGTGTATTTTGTATATATTTTATACAAATACACATTTTTTTATTGGAATTTTGTTTATTTATTTTGATACGAATTTACATTATTTTATGTGTATTTTGTATACATTTTTTATACGTATTTACTTCATTTTATGTGTATTATGTATATATATTTTTATAGAAATCTACGTTATTTTATGTGTATTCGTATATATATTTTGAAACAAATTTTACATTGTTTTATATGTATTTTGCATATATATTTCAATATAAATTTACATTATTGTATGTGCTTTTTGTATATTTATTTAATACAAATTTAAATTTTTTATATGTATTTTGGTATATTTATTTAAAAAAAAATGCGATATTTTATGGGTATTTTGCTCCTTTATTTTCATACAAATTTACATTATTTTACTAATATTCTGTTTATTTATTTTGTTACGATTTTACATTATTCTATTTGGGTTTTGTATATTATTTTATACATATTTACATTACTTAATGTGTATTTTATATATATATATTTTTATATATATATATAAAAAAAACTGTATATTATATATATATATATATATATATATATATATATATATATATATATATATATATATATATATATATATATATATATATATATATATATATATATATATATATATATATATATATATAAGTATATATATTTATGTATTTTCATTCAAATTTACATTATTTTATGCGTATTTTGTAAATGTATTTCAATACAAATTCACCTAATTTTATGTGTATTTTGTATACTTATTTTCAAACAAATTTAAATTATTTTTGTGTATTTTTTATAGTTTTATACAAATTTACGTTATATTATGTGTATTTTGTATATCTATTTTCATACAAATACACATTCTTTTATTGATATTTTGTTTATTTATTTTGACACGAATTTACATTATTCAATGTCTATTTTGTATATATATTTTTATACGTATTTACAGCATCTCAAGTGTATTTTGTATATATATTTCTATAGAAATCTAAGTTATTTTATGTGTATTCGTATATATATTTTGAAACAAATTTACATTGTTTTAGGTGTATTTTACATATTTTTTTTAATAAAAATTTACCTTATTGTATGTGCATTTTGTATATTAATTTTACTACAAATTTAATTATTGAATGTGTATTTATGTATATGTATTTTTATAAAATATGATTTATTTTATTGGTATTTTACATCTTTATTTTCATACAAATTTACATTATTTTATTGATATTTTGTGTATTTATTTTGATACGATTTTACATTATTTTCTATGTGTATTTTGTATATATATTTAATACAAATGTACGTTATTTTATGTGTATTTGTTTTCATTTCATACAAATATTCATTATTTTATGTGTATTTTGAACATGTACTAATTTGTACAAATTTAACTAATTATATGTGTATTTTGAATATCAATTTTCATAAAAATTTAAATTATTTTTGTTTTTTTGTATATATTTCTATACAAATTTTCGTTATTTTATGTGTATTTTGTATATTTATTTTCCTACAAATATACGTTCTTTTATCGGAATTTTGTTTGTTTATTTTGATACGAATTTACATTATTTTAGGTGTATTTGGTATATATATTTTTATCCTATTTACATAATTTTATATGTATTTTGTATGTATATTTTCATAGAAATTTACTCTATGTGTATTCGTATATATATTTTGATACAAATTTACATTATTGATCTGTATTTTGCATATGTATTTCAATACAAATTTACGTTATTGTATGAGCGTTTTGTATATTTATTTCAATACAAATTTAATTATTTCATGTGTATTTTTGAATATATATTTTTATGTATATATGCGTTATTATATGGGTATTTTGCATCTTTTATTTTCATACAAATTTAAATTATTTTTTTGATATTCTGTTTATTTATTTTGATACGATTTAACATTATTGTATGTGTATTTTACAATATTTTTATATATATTTTATACAAATTTACGTTATTTTATGTATTTGTTTATATATTTTCATACAAATTTACATTATTTTATGTGTATTTTGTATATGTATTTCAATACAAATTTGCATAACTTTATGTGTATTTTGCATATCTATTTTCAAACAAATTTAAATTATTTTTGTGTATTTTTTTATTTATTTTATACAAATTTTAGTTATTTTATTTGTATTTTGTATATATATATATATATATATATATATATATATATATATATATATATATATATATATATATATATATATATATATATATATATATATATATATATATTTTTTTCCTTCAAATATACAATCTTTTATTATAATTTTGTTTATTTATTTTGATACGAGTTTACATTATTTTATGTGTATTTTGTATATATATATATTTTTTTCTAAGTATTTACATTATTTTATGTGTATTTTGTATATATATTTTAATAAAATTTACATTATTTTATGTGAGTATTTGTATATATATTTTGATACAAATTTTATATAATCATGTTATTTTATGTATTTTGTATATATATTTCATTACAAATTTATATTATTTTATGTATTTTGTATATTTATTTCATTACAAATTTAATTATTTTATGGGTATTTTGTATATATATTTCATTATGTATATATTTGTATATATTTATGTGTATTTTCTATATATATTTTCATCCAAAATTACATTATTTTATTGGTATTTTCTTTATTTAACTCGATACAATTTAGATTTTTTCAGGTATTTTGTATATATATTTTATACTCATTTACATTATGCAATGTGTGTTTTGTATATATTTTTAATGCAAATTTATTTTATGTGCATTTTGTACATATTTTATAGAAATTTATTTATTTTGTGTATTTTGTATGTTTTTCATAAAATTTACATTATTTATATGTATTTTGTTTATTTATTTTGATACTAATTACATGAATATATGTGTATTTTGTATATATTTTTATATACGTAATTACATTATTTAATGTGTATTTTGTTTATATAATTTTATATAAAATTTATATATATATGTGTATATATAAATAATAAATTTATTTTTATTTATATGTATTTATACATATATATCAATAAATTTATTTTGTGTATTTTGTATATCTATTTTCATACAAATTTAATTACTTTTCTGTATCTTTGTATATTTATTTTATATAAATTTACCTTATTTTATGTGCATTTTGTATATTTATATTGATACAAATACATAAAATAAAGTAAATTTTGTATAAATATTTTAATAAAAATTTAAATTATTTAATGTAAATTCGTATCAATTATATATGATACAAATTACCTATATACAAATACATATTATATATATATATATATATATATATATATATATATATATTTGTATATATATATATATATATATACAAATATATATATATATATATATATATATATATATATATATATATATATATATACATAAAATAATTTAAAATTGAAGGAAATAAATATTCAAAGTAAACATAAAATAAGGTAAATTTGTAATGAAATATATGTAAAATGCATATAAAATAATGTAGATTTGCATGAGAATATATATACATGTACACATAAAATAACATGAATTTGTATAAAATTTGTATCAAATTATATACGAATACACACAATAAAATAAAGTAAATTTTTATGAAAATATATATCCAAAATACACATAAAATAATGTAAATACGTAGAAAAATATATATACAAAATACACATAAAATAAAGTAAACTCGTATCAGAATAAATAGATAAAATTCCAATAAAAGAATGTATATTTGTAAGAAAATATATATAGAAAATACAAATAAAATAACTAAAATTTGTATAAAAATATATACAAAAACACACAAAAACTATTTAAATTTGTTTAAAAATAGATATGCAAAATACACATAAAATTAGGCAAATTTGTATTGAAATACATATACAAAATACATATAAAATAATGTAAGTTTGTATGAAAATATATAAACAAATACACTTAAAATAACGTAGAATCATATGAAATATATATACAAAATACACATTAAATAATGTAAATATGTATAAAAAAATAACAACAAAACCGAAATAGAATAATGTAAAATCGTATCAAAATAAATACACAGAATATTTATAAAATAATATAAATTTGCATGAAAATAAAGATGCAAAATACCCATAAAATAACGCATTTTTTATAAAAATATATATTCCAATTATTTGAATTTATATTAAAATAAATATACGAAATGCACACACAATAAGATAAATTTGTATTGAAATAGATATGCAAAATACATATAAAACAATGTAAATTTGTTTCAAAATATATATACGAAAACACATAAAATAACGCAGATTTCTATAAAGATATATATACAAAATACACATAAAATGAAGTAAATACGTATAAAAAAATGTGTACAAAATACACATGAAATAATGTAAACTCGTATCTAAATAAATAAACAAAATACTAATAAAAGAATTTGTATTTGTATAAATATAAATATACAAAATACACAAAAAATAACGTAAATTGATATAAAAGTATATACAAAAATACACAAAAGTAATTAAATTTGTATGAAAATAGATATACAAAATACACATAAAATAACTCATATTTAAAAAAAATATATACAAAAATACACATAAAATAATTGAATTTGTGTTAAAATAAATATACAAAATACACATACTATAAGGTAAATTTGTATTGAAATAGAAATGCAAAATACACATAAAATGTAAATACGTAAAAATATAAAATGCACATACAATAAATTTGTATACACATAAATAATGTAAATGTATCAAAATAAATAAACAAAATGTATAAAAGAATGTATATATATATATATATATATATATATATATATATATATATATATATATATATATATATATATATATATATATATATATATATATATATATATATATATATATATATATATATATATATATATATATATATATATATATATATATATATATATATATATATATATATATATATATATATATATATATATATATATATATATATATATATATATTCAAAATGCACATACAATAAGGTAAATTTGTATTGAAAGAATATGCAAAATACACAAAAACAATGTATATTTGTTTCAAAATATATATACGAACACACATAAAATAACGTAGATTTCTATAGAAATATATATACAAAAAATAGATGAAATGACGTAAATACGTATAAAAATATATATACACAATACACATTAAATAATGTATATTCGTGTCAAAATAAATAAACAAAATATCAATAAAAGAATGTGTATTTGTATGAAAATAGATATACAAAATACATTTTAAATATTGTAAATTTGTATAAAACTCTATACAAAAATACACAAAAAATAAATTAAATTTGTATGAAAATTAATATACAAAATACACATAAAATTAGGTAAATTTGTATTGAAATACATATACAAAATACATATAAAATAATGTAAATTTGAATGAAAATATATAAACAAATACACTTAAAAAAACGGAAATTTGTATGAAATATATATATAAAATACACATTAAATAATGTAAATATGTATAAAAAAAATATATACAAAAGACAAATAGAAGAATGTAAAATAGTATCAAAATAAATACACAGAATATTAATAAAATAATGTAAATTTGTATGAAAATAAAGATGCAAAATACCCATAAAACAACGCATTTTTTATGAAAATATATATACCAAAATACACATAAAATATTTAAATTTGTATTACAATAGATATACAAAATGCACATACAATAAGTTAAATTTGTATTGAAATAGATATGCAAAATACATATAAAACAATGTAAATTTCTTTCAAAATATATATACGAATACACATAAAATAACGTAGATTTCTATAAAAATATATATACAAAATTCACATAAAATTAAGTAAATACGTATAAGAAAATGAATACAAAATACACATAAAATAATATAAATTCGTATCAAAATAAATAAACTAAATGCCAATAAAAGAATGTGCACTTGTATAAATATAAATATACAAAATACACATAAAATAACGTAAAATTGTATAAAACTATATACAAAAATAAACAAAAAAAAATGTATGAAAATAGATATACAAAAGACACATAAAATAAGCTAAATTTGAATTGAAATAAATATAGAAAATACATAAAATAATGTAAATTTATATCAAAATATATATTCAAATACACATATAATAACGTAAATTTGTATAAAAATATATAAACAAAATACAATACAATAATGTAAATACGAATAAAAGATATGTACGTAATGTAAAAATTTATAAAATTAAAGATGCAATATACCCATAAAATAACTCATATTTAAAAAAAATATATATACAAAAATACACATAAAATAATTAAATTTTTATTAACATAAATACAAAAAATACACATATAATAAGGTAGATTTTTTTCGAAATAGATATGCAAAAAACACATAAAATAAAGTAAATTTGTATCAAAATATATACGAATACACACAATAAAATAACGTAAATTTTTATGAAAATATATATACAAAATACACATTAAATAATGTAAATACATAGAAAAATATATATACAAAATACACATAAAATAATGTAAATTCGTATCAAAGTAAATAAACAAAATTTCCTATTAAAGAATGTATATTTGTAGGAAAATATATATACAAAATACAAATAAAATAACAAAAATTTGTATAAAAATATATACAAAAATACACAAAAATAATTTAAATTTGTTTGAAAATAGATATGCAAAATACTCATGAAATTAGGCAAATTTTTATTGAAATACATATACAAAATATACATAAAATAATGTATATTTAACGTAAATTTCCATAAAATATATGTACAAAATATTAATTAAATAATGTAAATATGTCTAAAAATATGTATACAAAATACACATAATAACGTAAAATCGTATCAAAATAAATAAACAGACTATCAATAAAATAATGTAAATTTGTATGAAAATAAAGATGCAAAATACCCATATAATAACGCATATTTGTTTAAAAATATATATACAGAAATACACATAAATAACTAAATTTCTATCTAAATAAATATACAAATGGCACATACAATAAAGAAAATTTGTATTAAAATAGATTTGTGAAAAACACATAAATAATGTAAATTTGTATCAAAATATATATACGAATACACATAAAATAGAGTAAATTTCTATGAAAACATATATTAAAAATACATATAAAATTATGTACATAACTATGAAAAATATATATATATATATATATATATATATATATATATATATATATATATATATATATATATATATATATATATATATATATATATATATATATATATATATATATATATCAAATACACCTAAAATAATAAAAATTCGTATCAAAATCAATAAACAAAATTCCGATAAAAGAACGTATATTTGTTAGAATATAAATATACAAAATACACATAAAATTACAAAAATTTGAATAAAAATATATAATATAATACACAAAATTAATTTCAATTTGTATGAAAATAGATATACATAATACACATATAATTAGTTAAATTCGTATTTAAATACATGTACAAAATACACATAAAATAATGTAAATTTGTATGAAATGAAAACAAATTCACATAATATAACGTACATTTGTATGAAATATATGTACAAAATATACATAGAATAATGTAAAATCGTATCAAAATAAATAAACAGAATATCAATAAAATAATGTAAATTTGTATGAAAATAAAGATGCAAAATACCCATAAAATAAAGCTTATTTTTATAAAAATACATATACAAAAATACACATAGAATAATTAAATTTGTATTAAAATTAATATACAAAATGCACGTACAATAAGGTAAATTTGTATTGAAAAAATATGCAAAATGCACATTTAACAATGTATATTTGTTTCAAAATATATATACGAAAACACATAAAATAACATATATTTCTATAGAAATATATATACAAAATACACATGAAATGACGTAAATACGTATAAAAATATATATACACAATACACATTAAATAATGTAAATTCGCGTCAAAATAAATAAACAAAATATCAATAAAAGAATGTGTATTTGTATGAAAATAGATATAAAAAATACACATAAAATATTGTAAATTTGTATAAAACTCTTTTTATAAAAATATATATACCAAAATAATAAAATATTTAAATTTGTATTACAATAAATATACAAAATGCACATACAATAAGGTAAATTTGTATTGAAATAGATATGCTAAATACATATAAAACAATGTAAATTTGCTTCAAGAATACACATAAAATAACGTAGATTACTATAAAAATATATATACAAAATACACATAAAATAAAGTAAATACATATAAGAAAATGTATACAAAGTACACATAAAATAATTAAATTTGTATTAAAATAAATATACAAAATACACATACAATAAGGTAGATTTTTATTGAAATAGATATGGAAAAAACACATAAAATAATGAAATTTTTTATCAAAATATATACGAATACACACAATAAAATTACGTAAATTTTTATGAAAATATATATACAAAATACACATACAATAATGTAAATACATAGAGAAATATATATACAAAATACACATAAAATAATGTAAATTTGTATCAAAATAAATAAACAAAATTTCCTCTAAAAGAATGAATATTTGTATGAAAATATATTTACAAAATACAAATAAAATATCAAAAATTCGTATAAAAATATATACAAAAATACACAAAAATAATTTAAATTTGTTTGAAAATAGATATGCAAAATACACATAAAGTTATGAAAATTTGTATTGAAATACATATACAAAATACACATAAAATAATGTAAATTTGCATGAAAATATATAAAAAAATACACATAAGATAACGTAAATTTCCATAAAATATATGTACAAAATATACATTAAATAAAGTAAATATGTCTAAAAATATATATACAAAATACACAGAATAACGTAAAATCGTATCAAAATAAATAAACAGACTATCAATAAAATAATGTAAATTGGTATGAAAATAAAGATGCAAAATACCCATATAATAACGCATATTTGTTTAAAAATATATATAAAAAATACACATAAAATAATTAAATTTGTATCAAAATAAATATACAAAAGGCACATACAATAAAGAAAATTTGTATTGAAATAGATATGCGAAATACACATAAATAATATAAATTTGCATCAAAATATATATACGAATACACATAAAATAGA
Organism: Eriocheir sinensis; assembly: GCF_024679095.1. Taxonomy (NCBI): domain Eukaryota; kingdom Metazoa; phylum Arthropoda; class Malacostraca; order Decapoda; family Varunidae; genus Eriocheir; species Eriocheir sinensis. The sequence continues at coordinate 46,686 of NW_026111184.1, read as the reverse complement.
ATAAATTTCTATGAAAATATATATTCAAAATACATATAAAATTATGTAAATAAGTATAAAAATATATATATCAAATACACCTAAAATAATGAAAATTCGTATCAAAATAAATAAACAAAATTGCGATAAAAGAACGTATATTTGTAGGAAAATAAATATACAAAATACACATAAAATTACGTAAATTTGAATAAAAATATATACTAAAATACACAAAATTAATTTCGATTTGTATGAAAATAGATATACATAATACACATATAATTAGTTAAATTTGCATTTAAATACATGTACAAAATACACATAAAATAATGTAAATTTGTATGAAATGAAAACAAATTCACATAAAATAACGTTCATTTGTATGAAATATATATACAAAATATACATAGATTAATGTAAAATCGTATCAAAATAAATACACAGAATACCAATAAAATAATGTAAATTTGTATGAAAATAAAGATGCAAAATACTCATAAAATAAAGCATTTTTTTATGAAAATACATATACAAAAATACACATAGAATAATTAAATTTGTATTATTTTATATGTACTTTGTATATATATTTTTATACGCATTTACATTATTTAATATTTTTTTTGAATATATAATTTTATACAAATTCATGGTATTTATGTGTATTTGTATATATATTTTCATATAAATTGACATTTTTTTATGTGTATTTTGTACATTTTTTTATACGTATTTACTTAATTTTATGTGTATTTTGTATATATTTATTTATAGAAATTACGTGATTTAATGTGTATTCGTATATATATTTTAAAACAAATTTACATTGTTTTATATGTATTTTTGCATATCTCTTTCAATAAAAGTTTACCTTACTGTATATGCATTTTGTATATTTATTTCAATACAAATTTAAATATTTAATGTGTATTTTGGTATATATACTTTTAGAAAAAATGCGCTATTTTATGGGAATTTGGATCTTTCTTTTCATACAAATTTACATTATTTTGTTGATATTCTCTGTATTTATTTTGATACGATTTTACATTATTCTATTTCTTTTTTGTATATATTTTTTTATACACATTTACATTATTTAATGTGTATCTTGCATATATATTTTATACAAATTTACGTTATTTAAGTGTATTTGTTTATATATTTTCATTCATATTTACATTATTTTATGTGTATTTTGTATATGTATTTCAATACAAATTTACCTAATTTTATGTGTATTTTGTATATTTCTTTTCATACAAATTTTAATTATTTTTGTGTATTTTTGTATATAGTTTTATACAAATTTAGGTTATTTTATGTACGCATTTACATTATTTAATGTGTGTTTTGGATATATATTTTTATGCAAATTTACTTTATTTTATGTGCATTTTTGTTTGTATTGAAATAGATATGCAAAATACATATAAAACAATGTAAATTTGTTTCAAAATATATATACGAATACACATAAAATAACGTAGATTTCTATAAAGATATATACAAAATACACATAAAATGAAGTAAATACGTATAAAAAAATGAATACAAAATACACATAAAATAATGTAAATTCGTATTAATATAAATAAACAAAATACCAATAAAAGAATGTGTATTTGTATAAATATAAATATACAAAATGCACATAAAATAACGTAAATTTGTATAAATCTATATAAAAAAATACACAAAAGTAATTAAATTTGTATGAAAATAGATATACAAAATACACACAAAATAAGCTAAATTTTAATTGAAATATATATACAAAATACATAAAATAAAGTAAATTTGTTTCAAAATATTTTTAACAAATACACATATAATAACGTAAATTTGTATAAAAATATATAAACAAAATACACAAATAATCATGTCATTCGTATCAAAATAAATAAACAAAAAACTAATTAATTAATGTAAATTTGTATGAGAAAACATATACAAAATACACATAAAATAACGCAACTTTCTATAAAAATATAAGTACAAAAATGCACATAAAATTAATTTGCATAAAAAAATATATACAAAACACACATTAGATAATGTAAATGAGCATAAAAATATGTATACAAAATACCAATGAAATAATCTAAATTCGTATCGAGTTAAAAATAAATTACCAATAAAATAATGTAAATTTCTATGAGAAAACATATACAAAATACACAAAATTAACGCAAATATCAATAAAAATATATATATAATATAATATATTTTTATACATATTTAAAATATTTAATGTATATTTTGTATATATATTTTATCCAAATTTACGTTATTTTATATGTATTTGTTTATATATTTTCATACAAATTTACATTATTTTATGTGAGTTTTGTATATGTATTTCAATACAAATTTGCATAACTTTATGTGTATTTTGCATATCTATTTTCAAACAAATTTAAATTATTTTTGTGTATTTTTATATATATTTTTATACAAATTTTAGTTATTTTATTTGTTTTTTGTATATATATTTTCCTACAAATATACATTCTTTAATAGGAATTTTGTTTATTTATTTTGATACGAATTTACATTATTTTATGTGTATTTTGTATATATATTTTTCTATGTATTTAAATTATTTTTTGTGTATTTTGTATATACATTTTCAATAAAATTTACGGTATTTTATTGTGTGTATTCGTATATATTTTGAAACAAATTTTATACAAATTCATTTTATTTTATGTGTATTTTTATATATATTTTCATATAAATTTATATGTGTATTTTGTATACATTTTTTTATACTTATTTACTTCATTTCATGTGTATTTTGTATATTTATTTTCATACATATCTAAATTATTTTTGTGTATTTTTGTATATAGTTTTATTCAAATTTATGTTGTCTTATGTGTATTTTGTATATTTATTTTCATACAAATACACATTATTTTATTGATATTTTGTTCATTTATTTTGACGCGAATTTACATTATTTAATGTGTATTCTGTATATATATATATATATATATATATATATATATATATATATATATATATATATATATATATATATATATATATATATATATATATATATATATATATATATATATATATATATATATATATATATTTATACGTATTTACATCCTTTCATGTGTATTTTGTATATTTATAAAAAATGCGTTATTTTATGGGTATTTTGCATCTTTATTTTCATACAAATTTACATTATTTTATTTACATTCTGTGTATCTATTATGATACGATTTTACATTATTCTATTTGTGTTTTGTATATATATATTTTTATACATATTTACATTATTTAATGAGCATTTTGTATATATATTTTATACAAATTTACGTTAATTTAAGTGTATTTGTTTATATATTTTCATTCAAATTTACATTATTTTATTTGTATTTAGTGTATGTATTTCTATACAAATTTACCTAATTTTATGTGTATTTTGTATATTTATTTACATACAAATTTAATTTATTTTTGTGTATTTTTATATATAGTTTTATACAAATTTACGTTATTTTATGTGTATTTTGTCTATGTATTTTCATACAAATAGACATTCTTTTATTGATATTTTCCTTATTTATTTTGACACGAATTTACATTATTTAATGTGTATTTTGTATATATATTTTTATACGTATTTACATCATTTCATGTGTATTTTGTATAAATATTTCTATAGAAATCTACGTTATTTTATGTGTATTTGTATATATATTTTGAAACAAATCTACATTATTTTATGTGTATTTTGTATATATATTTCATTACAAATTTGCCTTATTTTATATTTATTTTTATATCTATTTTCATTGAAATTCAAATCATTGTATGTGTATATATTTATTTGTATTTACGTTATTTTATCTGTATTTTCTATATATATTTTCATTCAAAATTACTTTATTTTATCGGTATTTTGTTCATTCATTTCGATACGAAGTTAGATTATTTCATGTGTATTTTCTATACCTATAATATATATATATATATATATATATATATATATATATATATATATATATATATATATATATATATATATATATATATATATATATATATATATATATATATATATATATATATATATATATATATATATATATATATATATATATATATATATATATTTTATGTGTATTTTGTATATATTTTTCTACGTATTTACATTATTTTGTGTGTATTTTGTTTATATATTTTCATAAAAATTTACGTTATTTTATTGTATGTATTCGTATCTATTTTGATACAAATCTACATTATTTTATGTGTATTTTGCATATCTATTTCAATACAAATTTACCTTATAGTATGTGTATTTTGTATATTTATTTTAATACAAATTTTATTATTTTATGTGTATTTTCGTATATATTTTTTTTTAAATATGAGTTATTTTATGTGTATTTTGTATATCTATTTTTATACAAATTTAATTACTTTTGTGTATTTTTGTATATACTTTTATATCAATTTACGTTATTTTATGTGTATTTTGTATATTTATATTTATACAAATACACATTCTTTTATTAATATTTTGTTTATTTATTTCGATACGAGTTTACATTATTTTATGTGTATTCGTATATATATTTTGAAACAAATTTACATTGTTTTATATGTATTTTTGAATATATCTTTCAATACAAATTTACCTTACTGTATATGCATTTTGTATATTTATTTCAAAACAAATTTAAATATTTTATGTGTATTTTGGTATATATATTTTTTTATAAAAAATGCGATATTTTTTGGGAATTTTGCATCTTTATTTTCATACAAATTTACACTATTTTATTGATATTCTGTGTATTTATTTTGATACGATTTTACATTATCCTATTTGTTTTTTGTATATATTTTTTTTATACACATTTACATTATTTAATGTGTATCTTGCATATATATTTTATACAAATTTACGTTATTTTAAGTGTGTTTGTTTATATATTTTCATTCAAATTTACATTATTTGATGTGTATTTTGTATATGTATTTCAATACAAATTTACCAAATTTTACGTGTATTTTGTATATTTCTTTTCATACAAATTTAAATTATTTTTGTGTATTTTTGTATATAGTTTTTTACAAATTTAGGTTATTTTATGTACTCATTTACATTATTTAATGTGTGTTTTGTACATATATTTTTATGCAAATTTACTTTATCTGATGTGCATTTTTGTACATATATTTTTATAGAAATTTGCGTTATTTGTATATGTTTTCTCATACAAATTTACATTATTTTATTGTTATTTTGTTTATTTATTTTGATACGAATTACATGATTATATGTGTATTTTGTACATATTTTTTATACGTATTTACATTACTTAATGTGTATTTTGTTTATATATTTTTAAACAAATCTACGCTATTATATGTATTTGTATAAATATTTTGATATAAATTTACATTATTTTATGTATTTTGTATTTCAATAAATTTCAATTCAAATTTAGTTTTTTTTAGCTGTATTTTATATATCTATTTTCCTACAAATTTAATTACTTCTGTGTATTTTTGTATATAGTTTTATACAAATTTACGATATTTTATGTGTATTTTGTATATTTACATTTATACAAATACACATTCTTTTATTGGTATTTTCTATTCGTATTTACTTAATTTTATGAGTATTTTGTATATATATATTTATAGAAATCTACGTTATTTTATGTGTATTCGTATATATATTCTGAAACAAATTTACATTGTTTTATATGTATTTTGCATATCTATTTCAATACAAATTTACCTTATTGTATGTGCATTTTGTATATTTATTTTAATGCAAATTCAAATATTTTATGTGTATTTTGGTATATATAATTTTATAAAAAATGCATTATTTTATAGGTATTTTGCATCTTAGTTTTCATACAAATTTACATTATTTTATTAATATTCTTTGTATATATTTTGATACGATTTTATATTATACTATTTGTGTTTTGTATATATTTTTTTATACATATTTTCATTATTTAATGTGTATTTTTTATATATATATATTATACAAATTTACGTTATTTTAAGTGTATTTGCTTATATAATTTCATTCAAATTTACATTATTTTAAGTGTATTTTGTATATGTATTTCAATACAAATTTACCTAATTTTATGTGTATTTTGTATATTTATTTTCATACAATTTTTTTTTTTTGTTTATAGTTTTATACAAATTTAGGTTATTTTATGTGTATTTTCTATATCTATTTTCATACAAATACACATTCTTTTATTGATATTTTGTTTATTTATTTTGACGCGAGTTTACATTATTTAATGGCTTCCTACAAATGAATAGACCATTTATTATCATTATTATTATTTTATTGCTATTTTGTTTATTTATTTTGATACGAATTACATGATTATATGTGTATTTTGTACATGTTTTTTATACGTGTTTACATTATTTAATGTGTATTTTGTTTATATATTTTTAAACAAATTAACGTTATTAAATGTGTATTTGTGTAAATATTTTGATACAAATTTTCATTATTTTATATATTTTGTATATACATTTCAATTCAAGTTTAGCTTATTTTATTTTTATTTTGTATATATATTTTTATACAAATTTAATTACTTCTGAGTATTTTTGTATATAGTTTTATACAAATTTACGTTATTTTATGTGTATTTTGTGTATTTATATTTATACAAATATACATTCTTTTATCGGTATTTTGTTTATTTATTTTGATACGAGTTTACATTATTTTATGTGTATTTTGTATACATTTGTTTATACGTACTTACTTCTTTTTATGTGTATTTTTTATATATATTTTCATAAAAATCTACGTTATTTTATGTGTATTCGTATATATATTTTGAAACAAATTTACATTTTATTATATGTATTTTGCATATCTATTTCAATACAAATTTTTCTTATTGTATGTGCATTTTGTACATTTATTTTAATACAAATTCAAATATTTTATGTGTATTTTGGTATATATATTTTTATAAAAAAAATCCGTTATTTTATAGGTATTTTGCATCTTAGTTTTCATACAAATTTACATTATTTTATTAATATTCTGTGTATATATTTTGATACGATTTTATATTATACTATTTGTGTTTTGTATATATTTTTTATACATATTTTCATTATTTAATGTGTATTTTTTATATATATTTTATACAAATTTACGTTATTTTAAATGTATTTTATATAATTTCATTCAAATTTACATTATTTTAAGTGTATTTTGTATATGTATTTCAATACAAATTTACCTAATTTTATGTGTATTTTGTATATTTATTTTCCTACAAATTTAAATTATTTTTGTTTTTTGTATATAGTTTTATACAAATTTAGGTTATTTTATGTGTATTTTCTATATCTATTTTCATACAAATACACATTCTTTTATTGATATTTTGTTTATTTATTTTGACGCGAGTTTACATTATTAAATGGCTTCCTACAAATGAATAGACCATTTATTATCATTATTATTATTTTATTGCTATTTTGTTTATTTATTTTGATACGAATTACATGATTATATGTGTATTTTGTACATGTTTTTTATACGTGTTTACATTATTTAATGTGTATTTTGTTTATATATTTTTAAACAAATTAACGTTATTAAATGTGTATTTGTGTAAATATTTTGATACAAATTTACATTATTTTATGTATTTTGTATATACATTTCAATTCAAATTTAGCTTATTTTATTTTTATTTTGTATATATATTTTCACACAAATTTAATTACTTCTGAGTATTTTTGTATATAGTTTTATACAAATTTACGTTATTTTATGTGTATTTTGTGTATTTATATTTATACAAATACACATTCTTTTATTGGTATTTTGTTTATTTATTTTGATACGAGTTTACATTATTTTATGTGTATTTTGTATACATTTGTTTATACGCATTTACTTCTTTTTATGTGTATTTTGTATATATTTTTATAGAAATCTACGTTATTTTATGTGTATTCGTATATATATTTTGAAACAAATTTACATTTTATTATATGTATTTTGCATATCTATTTCAATACAAATTTTTCTTATTGTATGTGCATTTTGTATATTTATTTTAATACAAATTCATATATTTTATGTGTATTTTGGTATATATATTTAAAAAAAAAAAGCGTTATTTTATAGGTTTTTTGCATCTTAGTTTTCATACAAATTTACATTATTTTATTAATATTCTGTGTATATATTTTGATACGATTTTATATTATACTATTTGTGTTTTGTATATTTTTCTTATACATATTTTCATTATTTAATGTGTATTTTTTATATATATTTTATACAAATTTACGTTATTTTAAATGTATTTTATATAATTTCATTCAAATTTACATTATTTTAAGTGTATTTTGTATATGTATTTCAATACAAATTTACCTAATTTTATGTGTATTTTGTATATTTATTTTCCTACAAATTTAAATAATTTTTGTTTTTTGTATATAGTTTTATACAAATTTAGGTTATTTTATGTGTATTTTCTATATCTATTTTCATACAAATACACATTCTTTTATTGATATTTTGTTTATTTATTTTGACGCGAGTTTACATTATTAAATGGCTTCCTACAAATGAATAGACCATTTATTATCATTATTATTATTTTATTGCTATTTTGTTTATTTATTTTGATACGAATTACATGATTATATGTGTATTTTGTACATGTTTTTCATACGTGTTTACATTATTTAATGTGTATTTTGTTTATATATTTTTAAACAAATTAACGTTATTAAATGTGTATTTGTGTAAATATTTTGATACAAATTTACATCATTTTATGTATTTTGTATATACATTTCAATTCAAATTTAGCTTATTTTATTTTTATTTTGTATATATATTTTCACACAAATTTAATTACTTCTGAGTATTTTTGTATATAGTTTTATACAAATTTACGTTATTTTATGTGTATTTTGTGTATTTATATTTATACAAATACACATTCTTTTATTGGTATTTTGTTTATTTATTTTGATACGAGTTTACATTATTTTATGTGTATTTTGTATACATTTGTTTATACGCATTTACTTCTTTTTATGTGTATTTTGTATATATTTTTATAGAAATCTACGTTATTTTATGTGTATTCGTATATATATTTTGAAACAAATTTACATTTTATTATATGTATTTTGCATATCTATTTCAATACAAATTTTTCTTATTTTATGTGCATTTTGTATATTTATTTTAATACAAATTCAAATATTTTATGTGTATTTTGGTATATATATTTTTATAAAAAAATGCGTTATTTTATAGGTATTTTGCATCTTAGTTTTCATACAAATTTACATTATTTTATTAATATTCTGTGTATATATTTTGATACGATTTTATATTATACTATTTGTGTTTTGTATATATTTTTTATACATATTTTCATTATTTAATGTGTATTTTTTATATATATTTTATACAAATTTACGTTATTTTAAATGTATTTTATATAATTTCATTCAAATTTACATTATTTTAAGTGTATTTTGTATATGTATTTCAATACAAATTTACCTAATATTTGTGTATTTTATATATTTATTTTCATACAAATTTAAATTATTTTATGTGTTTTTTTTGTATATAGTTTTATAGAAATTTAGGTTATTTTATGTGTATTTTCTATATCTATTTTCATACAAATACACATTCTTTTATTGATATTTTGTTTATTTATTTTGACGCGAGTTTACATTATTTAATGGCTTCCTACAAATGAATAGACCATTTATTATTATTATTATTATTTTATTGCTATTTTGTTTATTTATTTTGATACGAATTACATGATTATATGTGTATTTTGTACCTGTTTTTTATACGTGTTTACATTATTTAATGTGTATTTTGTTTATATATTTTTAAACAAATTAACGTTATTAAATGTGTATTTGTGTAAATATTTTGATACAAATTTACATTATTTTATGTATTTTGTATATACATTTCAATTCAAATTTATGGGTATTTTGCATCTTAATTTACATACAAATTTACATTATTTTATTAAGATTCTGTGTTTTTATTTTGATACTATTTTACATTATTCTATTTGTGTTTCGTATATTTTTTTTTATACATATTTACATTTTTTAAACAAATTTACGTTATTTTAGGTGTATTTTTTTATATATTTTCGTTCAAATTTAAATATTATTTGATGTGTATTTTGTATATGGGTTTCAATACAAATCTACCTAATTTTATGTATATTTTGTACATGTATTTAAATACAAAATTATTTAATTATATGTGTATTTTGTATATCTATTTTCATACAAATTGAAATTAATTTTGTGTTTTTTTGTATATATTTTTATACAAATTTTCGTAGTTTTATATGTATTTTGAATATTTATTTTCCTTCTTATATTCGTTCTTTTATCGTAATATTGTTTATTTATTTTTATACGAATTTACATTATTTTAGGTGTATTTGATATGTATGTTTTTATACTTATTTATATCATTTTATTTGTATTTTGAATATATATTTTCATAGAAATTTACTCTATTTTATGGGTATTCGTATACATATTTTGATACAAATTTACATTATTTATGTGTATTTTGCATATCTATTTCAATACAAATTTACCATATTGTATATGTATTTTGTATATTTATTTTAATACAAATTTAATTATTTTATGTGTATTTTTGTAAAAATATGCGTTATTATTTGGGTATTTTGCATCTTTATTTTCATACAAATTTACATTATTTTATTGATATTCTGTTTATTTATTTTGATACGATTTTACATTATTCTATGTGTATTTTGTATATATATTTTTATACACATTTACATTATTTAATGTATAATTTGTATACATATTTTATATAAATTTACGTTATTTTATGTGTATTTGTTTATATATTTTCATAGAAATTTACAATATTTTATGTGTAATTTGTATATGTATTTCAATACAAATTTGCCTAATTTTATGTGTATTTTGCATATCTATTTTCAAACAAATTTAAATTATTTTTATGTATTTTTTATATATTTTTATACAAATTTTAGTTATTTTATTTGTATTTTGTATATATATTTACCTACAAATATACATTCTTTTAGTGGAATTTTGTTCAGTTATTTTCATAAGAATCTACATTATTTTATGTGTATTTTGTATATATATTTTTCTACGTATTTACATTATTTTATGTGTATTTTTTATATATATATTCATAAAAATTTACGTTATTTTATTTTGTGTATTCGTATATGTTTTGATACAAATTTACATTATTTTATGTTTATTTTGCATATCTATTTCAATATAAATTTACCTTATTGTATGTGTATTTTGTATATTTATTTTAATACAAATTTAATTTATTTTGTGTATTTCGTATATATTTTCTTATACGTATTTACTTCATTTAATGTGTATTTTGTATATATATTTTTATAGTAATCTACGTTATTTTATGTGTATTCGTATATATATTTTGAAGCAAATTTACATTGTTTTATATGTATTTAGCATATCTATTTCAATACAAATTTACCTTATTGTGTGTGCATTTTGTATATTTATTGTAATACAAATTTAAATATTTTATTATTTTGGTATATATATTTTTATAAAAAGAGTTTTATACAAATTTAAAATAATTTATGTGTATTATGTATATCTATTTTCATACAAATACACATTCTTTTATTGATATTTTGTTTATTTATTTTGATGCGAATTTACATTATTTAATGTGTATTGTGTATATATATTTTTATACGTATTTACGTCATTTCATGTGTATTTTGTATATATATTTCTATAGAAATGTTATGTTATTTTATGTGTATGCGTATATATATTTTGAAACAAATATACATTGTTTTATGTGCATTTTGCATATTTTTTCAATAAAAATTTACCTTATTGTACGTGCATTTTGTATATTAATTTTAATACAAATTTAATTATTCGATGTGTATTTTTGTATATGTATTTTCATAAAAAAAATGCTTTATTTTATGGGTATTTTGCATCTTTATTTTCATATAAATTTACATTATTTTATTGATATTCTGTGTATTTATTTTGATACGATTTTACATTATCCTATGTATATTTTGTATATATATTTCATACAAATGAACGTTATTTTATGTGAATTTGTTTTCATTTCATACAAATTTACATTATTTTATGTGTATTTTGTAGATGTATTTAAATACAAATTTAACTAATTATATGTGTATTATGTATATTTATTTTCATACAAATTGAAATTAATTTTGTGTATTTTAGTATATATTTTTATTCAAATTTTCGTAGTTTTATTTTAATACAAATTCAAATATTTTTTCTGTATTTTGGTATATATAATTTTATAAAATATGCGTTATTTCATAGGTATTTTGCATCTTAGTTTTCATACAAATGTACATTATTTTATTAATATTCTGTGTATATAATTTGATACGATTTTATATTATACTATTTGTGTTTTTTTTTATACATATTTTCATTATTTAATGTGTATTTTTTATATATATTTTATACAAATTAACGTTATTTTAAGTGTATTTGTTTATATAATTTCATTCAAATTTACATTATTTTAAGTGTATTTTGTATATGTATTTCAATACAAATTTACCTAATTTTATGTGTATTTTGTATATTTATTTTCCTACAAATTTAAATTATTTTTGTTTTTTTGTATATAGTTTTATACAAATTTATGTTATTTTATGTGTATTTTCTATATCTATTTTCATACAAATACACATTCTTTTATTCATATTTTGTTTATTTATTTTGACGCGAGTTTACATTATTTAATGGCTGCCTACAAATGAATAGACCATTTATTATTATTATTATTATTTTATTGCTATTTTGTTTATTTATTTTGATACGAATTACATGATTATATGTGTATTTTGTACATGTTTTTTACACGTGTTTACATTATCTAATGTGTATTTTGTTTATATATTTTGAAAGAAATTTACGTTATTATATGTGTATTTGTATAAATATTTTGATACAAATTTACATTATTTTATATATTTTGTATATACATTTCAATTCAAATTTAGCTTATTTTATATTTATTTTGTATATCTATTTTCATACAAATTTAATTACTTCTGTGTATTTTTGTATATAGTTTTATACAAATTTACGGTATTTTATGTGTATTTTGTATATTTATATTTATACAAATACACATTCTTTTATTGGTATTTTGTTTATTTATTTGATACGAATTTACATTATTTTTTGTGTACTTTGTATACATTTGTTTATACATATTTACTTCTTTTATGTGTATTTTGTATATATTTTTATAGAAATCTACGTTATCTTATGTGTATTCGTATATATATTTTGAGACAAATTTACATTGTATTATATTTATTTTGCATATCTATTTCAATACAAATTTACCTTATTGTATGTGCATTTTGTATATTTATTTTAATACAAATTCAAATATTTTATGTGTATTTTGGTATATATATTTTTATAAAAAAATTCGTTTTTTATGGGTATTTTGCATCTTAATTTACATACAAATTTACATTATTTTATTAAGATTCTGTGTATTTATTTTGAGACTTTCTTACATTATTATATTTGTGTTTTGTATATATATTTTTATATACATATTTACATTATTTAATGTGCATTTTTTATATATATTTTATATCATTTCATGTGTATTTTGTATATATATATTTCTATAGAAATCTACGTTATTTTATGTGTATTCGTATATATATTTTGAAACAAATTTACACTGTTTTATGTGTATTTTGCATATTTTTTCAATACAAATTTACGTTATTGTATATGCATTTTTATGTTAATTTTAATACAAATTTAATTATTTTATGAGTATTTTGCATCTTTATTTTCATACAAATTTACATTATTTTATTGATATTCTGTGTATTTATTTTAATTCGATTTTACATTATTCTATATGTATTTTGTATATATATTTTATACAAATATACGTTACTTTATGTGTATTTGTTTTCATTTCATACAAATTTTCATTATTTTATGTGTATTTTGTTCATGTATTTAAATGTGTATTTTGTATATCTATTTTCCTACATATATACGTTCTTTTATCGGAATTTTCTTTATTTATTTTGATACGAATTTACATTATTTGAGGTATATTTGGTATATATATATTTTTATACTTATTTACATCATTTTATATGTATTTGTATGTATATTTTCATATAAATTTACTCTATTTTATGAGTATTCGTATATATATTTTGATACAAATTTCCTTTATAGATGTGTATTTTGCATATCTATTTCAATACAAATTTACTTTATTGTATGTGCATTTTGTATATTCATTTTAATAAAAAAATAATTATTTTATATGTATTTTTGTTTATATATTTTTATACAAATATGCGTTATTATATGTGTATTTTGCATCTTTATTCTCATACAAATTTACATTATATTATTGATATTTTGTTTATTTATTTTGATACGATTTTACTTTATTCTATGTGTATTTTGTATATATATATATATATATATATATATATATTTATATATATATATATATATATATATATATATATATATATATATATATATATATATATATATATATTTTTATACGTATTTAAATTATTTAATGTATATTTTGTATATATATTTTATTCAAATTTACGTTATTTTATGTGTATTTGTTTATATATTTTCATACAAATTTATATTATTTTATGTGGGTTTTGTATATGTATTTGATACAAATTTGCCTAATTTTATGTGTATTTTCCATATCTATTTTCAAACAAAATTAAAATATTTTTGTGTATTTTTGTATATATTTCTTTACAAATTTTAGTTATTTCATTTTTATTTTGTATATATATTTTCCTAGAGATATACATTCTTTTATTGGAATTTTGTTTATCTATTTTGATACGAATTTACATTATTTTATGTGTATTTTGTATATATATTTTTCTACGTATTTACATTATTTTATGTGTATTTTGTATATATATTCTCATAAAAATTTACCTTATTTTATTGTGAGTATTCGTATATAATTTGTTACAAATTTTATACAAATTCATGCTATTATATGTGTATTTGTATATATATTTTCATAGAAATTTACATTATTTTATGTGCATTTTTACATATATTTCATTAGAAATTTACTTTATTTTATGTTTATTTTGAATATTTATTTAATTCAATTTTAAATTGTTTAATGTGTATATTTGTATTTGTATTTAGGTTATTTTATGTGTATTTTCTATATATATTTACATCCAAAATTACATTATTTTATTGGTATTTTGTTAATTGAATTCGATACGAATTTAGATTATTTCATAGGTATTTTGTATACATATTTTTATACGCATCTACATTATTTAATGTGTGTTTTGTATATTTATTTTTATGCAAATTTAGTTTAATTTATGTGCATTTTTGTACATATATTTTTTTTTTTAAATTTGCGTCATTTTATGTGTATTTTGTATATGTTTTCTCATATAAATTTACATTATTTTATTGGTATTTTGTTTATTTATTTTGATACGAATTACATAATTTTTTTTATATTTTGTACATATTTTTTTATACGTATTTACATTATTTAATGTGTATTTTGTTTACATATTTCTATACAAATTTACGTTATTATATGTGTATTTGAATAATTATTTTGATACAAATATACATTATTTTATGTATGTTGTATATATATTTCAATTCAAATTTAGCTTATTTTATGTCTATTTTGTATATTTATTTTCATACTAATTTAATTACTTCTGTGGATTTTTGTATATAGTTTTATATAAATTTACGTTATTTTATGTGTATTTTGTATATTTATATTTATACAAATACACTTTCTTTTATTAGTATTTTGTTTATTTATTTTGATACGAGCTTACATTATTTTATGTGTATTTTGTATACATTTTTTTATACGTATTTACTTTATTTTATGTGTATTTTGTATATATATTTTTATAGAAATCTACGTTATTTTATGAAATATACATAAAATAAAGTAAATTTGTATAAAACTATATACAAAAATACACAAAAATAATTAAAATTTGTATGAAAATAAATATACAAAATACACATAAAATTAGGAAAATTTGTATTGAAATACATAAACAAAATACACATAAAATAATAATTAAATTTGAGTGAAAATATATAAACAAATACACTTAAAATAACGTAAATTTGTATAAAATATTTATACAAAATACACATTAAAAATGTAAATATGTATCAAAAAATATATTTACAAAACACATATAGAATAATGTAAAATCGTATCAAAATAAATACACCGAATATTAATAAAATAATGTAAGTTTGTATGAAAATTAAGATGCAAAATACCATTAAAATAACGCATTTTTTATAAAAATATATATACCAAAATACACATAAAATATTTGAATTTGTATTAAAATAAATATACAAAATGCACATACAAAAAGGTAAATTTGTATTGAAATAGATATGCAAAATAAATATATAACAATGTAAATTTGTTTCAAAATATATATACGAATACACATAAAATAAGGTAGATTTCAATAAAATATATATACAAAATACACACAAAATGAAGTAAATACGTATAAAAAATGTATACAAAATGCACATAAAATAATGTAAATTCGTATCAAAATAAATAAACAAAACACCAATAAAAGAATGTGTATTTGTATAAATATAGACACACAAAATACACATAAAATAACGTAAATTTGTATAAACTTTATACAAAAATGCACAAAAGTAATTAAATTTGTATGAAAATAGATATACAAAATACACATAAAACAAGCAAATTTGTATCAAAATTTTTATACAAATACACATATAATAACGTATTTTTTTATGAAAATATATATACAAAATACACATAAAATAATGTAAATACGTAGAAAAATATATAAACAAAATACCAGTAGAAAAATGTGTATTTGTATAAATGTAAATATTCAAAAGACACATAAAATAACGTATATTTATATAAAATTATATACAAAAATACACAGTAGTAATTAAATTTTATGAAAATAGATATACAAAATACACACAAAATAAGCTAAATTTGAATTGAAATATATATACAAAATACATAAAATAAAGTAAATTTGTATCAAAATATTTATACAAATACACATAATAACGTAAATTTGTATAAAAATATATAAACAAAATACACATTAAATAATGTAAATATATATAAAAAATATGTACAAAATATACATATAATCATATAACTCGTATCAAAAAAAATAAAAAAAATACCAATTAAATAATATAAATTTGTATGAGAAAACACATATAAAATACACATAAAATATGTATACAAAATACCTATGAAGAAATCTAAATTCGTATCGAGTTAAATTAAGAAAATACCAATAAAATAATGTAATTTTGGATGAAAATATATATAGAAAATACACATAAAATTACGTAAATACAAATACAAATATACACATCAAATAATTTGAGATTGAATGAAATAAATATACAAAATAATCATAAAATAAAGTAAATTTGTAATGAAAAATATGTAAAAATTCACATAAAATAATATAAATTTCTATGAAAATATATATACAAATATACATAAAATAACATGAATTTGTATAAAATTTGTATCAAAATGAATACGAATACACACTATAAAATAATGTAATTTTTTATTAAAATATATATACAAAATACACATATAATAATGTAAATACGTAGAAAAATATTTATACAAAATACACATAAAATAATGTAAACTCGTATCAAAATAAATAAACAAAATTCCAATAAAAGAATGTATGTTTGTAGGAAAATATATATACAAAATACAAATAAAATAACTCATATTTGTATAAAAATGAATACAAAAATACAAAAAAATAATTTAAATTTGTTTGAAAATAGATATGCAAAATACACAAAGTTAGGCAAATTTGCATAGAAATACATATACAAAATACACATAAAATAATGTAAATTTGTATGATAATATATAAACAAATACACAAAATAACTTAAATTTGGAAAAAAATATATATACAAAATATACATTAAATAATGTTAATATGTATAAAAATATATATACAAAATAAACAAAGAATAATGTTATATCGTATCAAAATAAATAAACAGAATATTAATAAAATAATGTAAATTACAAATTTACGTTATTTAATGTGTATTTTGTATTTTTATATTTATACAAATATACATTCTTGTATTGGTGTTTTGTTTATTTATTTTGATACGAATTTACATTATTTTATGTGTATTTTGTATACATTTTTTTATACGTATTTACTTAATTTTATGTGTATTTTGTATATATATTTTTATAGAAATCTACCTTATTTTATGTGTATTCGTATATATATTTTGAAACAAATTTACATTGTTTATATGTATTCTGCATATCTATTTAAATACAGATTTACCGTATTGTATGTGCTTCTTGTAAATTTATTTTAATACAAATTCAATTATTTCATGTGTATTTTGGTATGTGTATTTTTATGAAAAATGCGTATTTTATGGTTATTTTGCATCTTAGTTTTCATACAAATTTTCATTATTTTATTAACATTCTGTGTATTCATTTTGATACGATTTTACATTATTCTATTTCTGTTTTGTAAATATTTTTTTTTATATATATTTACATTATTTAATGTGTATTTTGTATATATATTTTATACAATTTTACGTTATTTTAAGTGTATTTGTTTATATATTTTCATTCAAATTTACATTATTTTAAGTGTATTTTGTGTATGTATTTAAATACAAATTTACCTAATTTTATGTGTATTTTGTATATTTATTTTCATACCAATTTAAACTATTTTTATGTTATTTCATGTGTATTTTGTATATCTATTTTCATATAAATACACATTCTTTTATTGATATTTTGTTTATTTATTTTGACGCGAATTTACATTATTTAATTGTGTAAATGTATTTAAAAAAATGCTTTATTTCATGGGTATTTTGCATCTTTATTTTCATACAAATTTACATTATTTTATTGATATTCTTGTCATTCATTTTGATACGAATTAACTTTATTCTATGTGTATTTTGTATATTATTTTCATACAAATTTACATTATTTTATGTGTATTTGTTTATATATTTTGACACAATTTTACAATATTTTATTGGTATTTTGTATATATATTTCAAAAGAAATTTACCTACTTTTACGCGTATCTTGTATATCTATTTTCATACAAATTCAAATTATTTCTATGTATTTTTGTATATATTTTAATACAAATATTAGTTGTTATGTGTATTTTGTAAATTTCTTTTTATTCAAATATATATTATTTTATTGGTATTTTGATACGAATTTACATTATTTTATATGTACTTTGTATATATATTTTTATACGCATTTACATTATTTAATATTCATTTTGAATATATATTTTTATACAAATTCATGGTATTTTATGTGTATTTGTATATATATTTTCATATAAATTTACATTATTTGATGTGTATTTTGTACATATATTTCATTACAAATTTACCTTATGTTATGTTTATTTTGTATATTTATTTCATTTAATATTAAATTATTTTATGTGTATATATGTATTTGTATTTACGTTATTTTATGTGTATTTTCTATATAAATTTCCATCGAAAAATTACATTATTTTATTGGTATTTTGTTAATTTAATTCGATAAGAATTTAGATTATTTCATAGGTATTTTGTATACATATTTTTATACGCATTTACATTATTTAATGTGTGTTTCGTATATATAATTTTATGCAAATTTACTTTATTTTATGTGATTTTTATACATATATTTTTATAGAAATTTCCGTTCTTTTATGTGTATTTTGTATGTGTTTTCTTATACAAATTTACATTACTTTATTGGTATTTTGTTTATTTATTTTGATACGAATTACATTATTATATGTGTATTTTGTACATATCTTTTATACGTATTTACATTATTTAATGTGTATTTTGTTTATATATTTTTATACAAATTTACGTTATTATATGTGTATTTGTATAAATAGTTTGATATAAATTTACATTATATTATGAATTTTGTATATATATTTCAATTCAAATTTAGCAAATTTTAAGTGTATTTTTTGTATATCTATTTTCATACAAATTTAATTACTTTTGTGTATTTTTGTATAAAGTTTTATACAAATTTACGTTATTTTATGTGTATTTTGTCAAAATACACATAAAATAATGTAAATTTGAAAGAAAATATATAAACAAATACACTTATAATAACATAATTTTGTTTGAAATATATATACAAAACATACATTAAATAATGTAAATATGTATAAAAAATATATATACAAAACACAAATAGAATAATGTAAAATCGTATCAAAATATATACACAGAATATTAATAAAATAATGTAAATTTGTATGAAAATTAAGATGCAAAATACCTATAAAATAACGCATTTTTTTTATAAATTATAGATACCAACATACACATAAAATATTTGAATTTGTATTGAAATAAATATACAAAATGCACATACAATAAGGTAAATTTGTATTGAAATAGATATGCAAAATACATATAAAATGATGTAAATTTGTTTTAAAATATATACACGAATACACATAAAATAACGTAGATTTCTATAAAAATACATATACAAAATACACATAAAATTAAGTTAATACGTATAAAAAAAAATATACAAAATACACATAAAACAATGTAAGCTCGTATAAATATAAATAAATAATATACCAATAAAAGAATGTGTATTTTTATAAATATAAATATACAAAATGCACATAAAATAAAGTAAATCTATATAAAACTATATACATAAAATAACGCAAAAATATGTATATGTATATGTTTTCTCACACAAATTTACATTATTTTATTAGTATTTTGTTTATTTATTTTGATACGAATTACATGATTATATGTGTATTTTGTACATATTATTTTATACGTATTTACATTTTTTAATGTGTATTTTGTTTATATATTTTTTTAAAAATTTACTTTATTATATGTGTATTTGTATAAATATTTTGATACAAATTTACACTATTTTATGTATTTTGTATATAGATTTAATTCAAATTTAGCTTACATTTTTATAAAATATATATACAAAATACACATAGAATAATGTAAAATTGTATCAAAATAAATACACAGAATGTCAATAAAATAATGTAAATTTGTATGAAAATAAAGATGCAAAATACCCATAAAATAAAGCATATTTTTTTATAAATATACATATACAAAAATACACATAAAATAATTAAATTTATATTAAAATTATTATACAAAATGAACAAACAATATGGTAAATTTGTATTGAAATAGATATGCAAAACACATAAAACAAGGTAAATTTATTTCAAAATATATATACGAATACACATAAAAAAACGTAATTTTCTATAAAAATATATATAAAAAATACATACAAAAATACACAAAAATAATTTAAATTTGTATGAAAATAAATATACAAAATACACATAAAATTAGGTAAATTTGTATTGAAATACATATACAAAATACACATAAAATAATGTAAATTTGAATGAAAATATATAAACAAATACACTTTAAATAACGTAAATTTGTATAAAATATATTTACAAAAGACAAATTAATGCAAATATAAATGAAAAAAATATATACAAAACACAAATAGAATAGGGTAAAATCGTATCAAAATAAATACACAGAATATTAATAAAATAATGTAAAATTGTATGAAAATAAAGATGCAAAATACCCATAAAATAACGCATTTTTTAGAAAATATATATGTACCAAAATACACATAAAATATTTAAATTTGTATTAAAATAAATATACAAAATGCACATTCATTAAGGTAAATTTGTATTGAAATAGATATGCAAAATACATATAAAACTATGTAAATTTGTTTAAAAATATATATACGAATACACAAAATAACGTAGATTTCTATAAAAATATATATACAAAATACACATAAAATTAAGTAAATACGTATAAAAAAATGTATACAAAATACACATCTAAATTTGTATGAAAATATTTATACAAATACACATTAAATAACATGAATTTGTGTAAAATTTGTTTCAAAATATAAAATAATGTAAATTCGTATCAAAATAAATAGACAAAATTCCAATAAAAGAGTGTATATTTGTAGGAAAATATATATACAAAATACAAATAAAATAACTAAATTTTTTATAAAAATATATACAAAAATACACAAAAATAAGTTAAACTAGTTTGAAAATAGATATGCAAAATACACATAAAATTAGGCAAATTTGTATTGAAATACATATACAAAATATATAAAGAAATACACATAAAATGACGTAAATTTGGATAAAATATATATACAAAATAAACATTATATAATGTAAATATGTATAAAAAAATATATATGCAAAATACACATAAAATAATATTAACTCGTATATAAATAAATAAATAGAATATCAATAAAATAATGCAAATGTAATAAAAATAAATATACAAAAATACACATGAAATAATTAAATTTGTATTAAAATAAATATAAATAATGCACATACAATAAAGTAAATTTATATTAAAATAGATATGCAAAATACACTTAAATAATGTAAATTTTTATCAAAAGATATATACGAATACACATAAAATAGAGTAAATTTCTATGAAAATATTCATTCAAAATACATATATAATGATGTAAATAAGTATAAAAATATATATACCAAATACCCCTAAAATAATGTAAATTCGTATCAAAATAAATAAACAAAATTCCGATAAAAGAACGTATATTTTTTGGAAAATAAATATACAAAATACACATAAAATAGCAAAAATTTGTATAAAAATATATACACGAAAAAAAAATCAATTTGTATGAAAATAGATATACAAAATACACATATTATTAGTTAAATTTGTATTTAAATACATGTACAAAATACACATAAAATAATGTAAATTTGTATGAAATAAAAACAATTACACATAAAATAGCGTACATTTGTATAAAATATATATACAAAATACACATGGAATTATGTAAAATCGTATCGAAAACAGATACACAGAGTATCAATAAAATAATGTAAATTTGTTTGAAAATAAAGATGCAAAATACCCATAAAATAAAGCATATTTTTATAAAATTACATAAACAAAAATACACATAGAATAATTAAATTTGTATTAAAATTAATATACAAAATGCACATACAATAAGGAAAAATTTGTATTGAAAAAATATGCAAAATACACATAAAACAGTGTAAATTTGTTTCAAAATATATATACAAACACACATAAAATAACGTAGATTTCTATAGAAATATATATACAAAATACACATGAAATGATATAAATACGTATAAAAATATATATACAAAATACACATTAAATAATGTAAATTCGCGTCAAAATAAGTAAACAAAATATCGATGAAAGAATGTGTATTTGTATGAAAATATATATACAAAATACACATAAAATAACCTAAATTTGTATAAAAATATATACAAAAATACACAAAAATAATTTAAACTTGTATGAAAATAAATATACAAAATACACATAAAATTAGGTAAATTTTTGATGAAATAAGTATACAAAATACACATAAAATAATGTAGATTTGAATGAAAATACATAAACAAATACACTTAAAATAACGTAAATTTGTATGAAATATATATACAAAATACAAACCAAATAATGTAAATATGTATAAAAAAATATATAGAAAACACAAATAGAATATTGTAAAATCGTATCAAAATAAATACTCAGAATATTAATAAAATAATATAAATTTGTATGAAAATAAAGAAGAAAAATACCCATAAAATAACACATTTTCTTATAAAAATATATATACCAAAATACACATAATTTTTTTTAATTTGTATTAAAATAATTATACAAAATACACATACACTAATTTAAATTTGTATTGAAATAGATATGCAAAATACATATAAAACTATGTAAATTTGTTTCAAAATATATATACGAATACACATAAAATAACGTAGATTTCTATGAAAATATATATACAAAATACACGTAAAATAAAGTAAATACGTATAAAAAAATGTATACAAAATACACATAAAATAATGTAAATTCGTATCAAAATAAATAAACAAAATACCAATAAAAGAATGTGTATTTGTATAAATATAAATATAAAAAATACGCATAAAATAACGTAAATTTATATAATACTTTTTATGTGTATTATGTATATTTATATTTATACAAAAACACATTCTTTTATTGGTAATTTGTTTATTTATTTTGATACAGATTTACCTTATTGTATGTGTTTTTTATATATTTATTTTAATACAAATTTAATTTTTTTATGTGTATTTTGGTATATATATTTTTTTAAATAAAAAAATGCGTTATTTTATGGGTATTTCGCCTCTTTATTTTCATACAAATTTACATTATTTTATTAATATTCTGTGTATTTATTTTAATACGATTGTACATTATTCTATTTGTGTTTTGTATATATTTTTTTATTCATATTTACGTTATTTTAAGTGTATTTGTTCATGTACTTTCATTCAAATTTACATTATTTTATGTGTATTTTGTATATGTATTTAAATACAAATTTACCTAATTTTTGTTTATTTATTTTCATACAAATTAAAATTATTTTTGCGTTTTTTTGTATATAGTTTTATGCAAATTTAGGTGATTTTATGTGTATATTGTATATCTATTTTCATACAAATACACATTCTTTTATTGATATTTTGTCAATTTATTTTGACGCGAATTTACATTATTTAATGTGTATTTTATATATATATTTTTATACGTGTTTACATCATTTGATGTGTATTTTGTATATATATTTCTATAGAAATCTACGTTGATTTTTGAGTATTCGTATATAGATTTTGAAATAAATTTACACTGTTTTATGTGTATTTTGCATTTTTTTTCAATACAAATTTACCTTATTGTATATGCATTATGTATATTAATTTTAATACAAATTTAATTATGCTATGTATATTTTTGTATATGTATTTTTATAAAAATATGCTTTATTTTATGGGTCTTTTGCATTTTTATTTTCATACAAATTTACATTATTTTATTTATATTCTGTTTTTTTTTTTAAACAATTTTACATTATTCTATGTGTATTTTGTATATATATTTTTATACGTATTTACATCATTTCATGTGTATTTTGTATATATATATATATATATATATATATATATATATATATATATATATATATATATATATATATATATATATATATATATATATATATATATATATATATATATATATATATATATATAAATATATATATATATATATATATATATATAAATCTACGTTATTTTATGTGTATTCGTTTATATATTTTGAAACAAATTTACACTGTTTTATGTGTATTTTGCATTTTTTTTCAATACAAATTTACCTTATAGTATGTGCATTTTGTATATTAATTTTAATACAAATTTAATTATTCTATGTGTATTTTTGTATATGTATTTTTTTTAAATATGCTTTATTTTATCGGTATTTTGTATCTTTATTTTCATACAAATTTAAATTATTTTATTGATATTTTGTGTACTTATTTTGATGCGATTTTACATTATTCTATGTGTATTTTGTATATATATTTTATACAAATGTACCTTATTTTATGTGTACTTGTTTTCATTTCATACAAATTTACATTATTTTATGTGTATTTTGTACATGTATTTAAGTACAAATTTAAGTAATTATATGTGTATTTTGTATATCAATTTTCATACAAATTGATATTATTTTCGTGTTTTTTTTTGTATATATTTTTATACAAATTTTCGCTATTTTATGTGTATTTTGTATATTTATTTTCCCACAAATATACGTTTTTTATCGGAATTTTGTTTATTTATTTTGATACGAATTTACATTATTTAGGTGTATTTGATATATATATATATATATATATATATATATATATATATATATATATATATATATAAATATATATATATATATATATATATATATATATATATATATATATATATATATATATATATATATATTTATACGTATTTATATCATTTTATATGTATTGTGTATGTATATTTTCATAGAAATTTACTCTATTTTATGTGTATTCGTATATATATTTTGATACAAATTTACATTATTTATGTGTATTTTGCATATCTATTTCAATACAAATTTACTTTATTGTATGTGCATTTTGTATATTTATTTTAATACAAATTAAATTATTTTATGTGTATTTTTGTATATATATTTTTATGCAAATATGCGTTATAATATGGGTATTTTGCATCTTTATTTTCATACAAATTTACATTATTTTATTGATATTCTGTTTATTTATTTATTTATTGTTTATGTATTTTGTATTTATATTTTTTTATACATATTTACATTATTTAATGTATCTATTTTCATTCGTATCAAAATAAATAAACAAAATAGCAATAAAATAATGTAAATTTGTATGAGAAAACATATACAAATACACATTAAATAACGCAAATTTCTATATAAATATATGTACAAAAATGCACATAAAATAAAGTAAATTTGCATATAAATATATATACAAAACACGCACTAAATAATGTAAATGCGTACATAAAATAACCTAAATTTGTATAAAACTATATACAAAAATACAAAAAAATAATTTAAATTTGTTTGAAAAGAAATATACAAAATACACATAAAATTAGGTAAATTTGTATTGAAATACATATACAAAATACACATCAAATAATGTAAATTTGAATGAAAATATATAAACAAATAAACTTAAAATAACGTAAATTTGTATAAAATATATATGCAAGATACACATTAAATAATGTAAATGTGTATAAAAAAATATATACAAAAAATAAATAGAATAATGTAAAATCGTATCCAAATAAATACACAGAATATCAATAAAATAATGTAAATTTGAATGAAAATAAAGATGGAAAATTCCCAAATGCATATACAGTAAGGTAAATTTGTATTGAAAGAGATATTCAAAAATACATATAAAACAATGTAAATTTGTTTCAAAATATATATACGAATACACATAAAATAAAGTTGATATCTATAGAAATATATATACAAAATACATATGAAATTATGTAAATACGTATAAAAATATATATACAAAATACATATCAAATAATGTAAATTCGTGTCAAATAAACAAAATATCATGAAAAGAATGTGTATTTGTATGAAAATAGATAATAGATAATAAATTTGTATAAAATATATGCAAGATACACATTAAATAATGTAAATATGTATAAAAAGTATATATAAAAAACAAATAGAATAATGTAAAATCGTATCAAAATAAATACAACGAATATTAATAAAATAATGTAAATTTGTATGAAAATAAAGATGCAAAATTCTCATGAAATAGCGCATTTCTTATAAAAATATATATACCAAAATACACATAAAATATTTAAATTTGTATTGAAATAAATATACAAAATGCACATACAATTAGGTAAATTTGTATTGAAAGACATATGCTAAAATACATATTAAACAATGTAACTTTGTTTCAAATATATATACGAATACAAATAAAAAAACATAGATTTCTATAAAAATATATATACAAAATACACATAAAATTAAGTAAATACGTATAAAAAAATGTATACAAAATACACATAAAATAATGTAAATTCGAATTAAAATAAATAAAAAAATACCAATAAAAGAATGTGTATTTGGATAAATATATATATACAAAATACACATACAAAATAAACATAAAATAAGGTAGATTTGTAATCAAATATATGTTCAAAATACACATAAAATAATGTATGTTAATGTGTATTCGCATATATATTTTGAAACAAATTTACATTATTTTATATATATTTTGCATATCTATTTCAATACAAATTTACCTTATTGTATGTGCATTTTGTATATTTATTTTGATTCAAATTCAAATATTTTATGTGTATTTTGGTATCAATAATTTTATAAAAAAATTCGTTATTTTATAGGTATTTTGCATCTTAATTTTCATACAAATTTACATTATTTTATTAATATTCTGTGTATATATTTTGATACGATTTTACATTATTCTATTTGTGTTTTGTATATATATTTTTTATACATATTTACATTATTTAATGTGTATTTTGTATATATATTTCATACAAATTTATGTTATTATATGTGTATTTGTTTATATATTTTCTTTCAAATTTACATTATTTTATGTGTATTTTGTATATGTATTTCAATAGAAATTAACCTAATTTTATGTGTATTTTGTTTATTTCTTTTCATACAAATTTAAATTTTTTTTGTGTATTTTTGTATATAGTTTTATACAAATTTAGGTTATTTTATGTACGCATTTACATTATTTAATGTGTGTTTTGTATATATATTTTTATCCAAAGTTACTTTATTTTACGATCATTTTTGGACATATATTTTTATAGAAATTAGCGTTATTTTATATGTATTTGTATATATTATCTCATACAAATTTACATTATTTTATTGCTATTTTGTTTATTTAGTTTGATACGAATTACATGATTATATGTGTATTTTGTACATATTTTTTATACGTATTTACATTACTTAATGTGTATTTTGTTTATATATTTTTAAACAAATTTACGTTATTATATGTATTTTTATAAATATTTTGATACAAATTTACATTATTTTATGTATTTTGTATATACATTTCAATTCAAATTTAGCTTATTTTATCTGTATTTTGTATATCTATTTTCATACGAATTTAATTACTTCTATGTATTTTTGTATATAGTTTTATACAAATTTACGTTATTTTATGTGTATTTTGTATATTTATATTTATACAAATACACATTCTTTTATTGGTATTTTGTTTATTTATTTTGATATGAATTTACATTATTTTATGTGTATTTTGTATACATTTTTTATACGTATTTACTTCATTTTATGTGTATTTTGTATATATATTTTATACAAATCTACGTTATTTTATGTGTATTCGTATACATATTTTGAAACAAATGTACATTGTTTTATATGTATTTTGCATATCTATTTCAATACAGATTTACCTTATTGTATGTGTATTTTGTATATTTATTTTAATACAAATTAATTTTTTTATGTTTATTTTTGTATATATATTTTTATAAAAAAAATGCGTTATTTTATGGGTATTTTGCTTCTTTATTTTCATACAAATTTACATTATTTTA
This sequence comes from Eriocheir sinensis, assembly GCF_024679095.1. NCBI lineage: Eukaryota > Metazoa > Arthropoda > Malacostraca > Decapoda > Varunidae > Eriocheir > Eriocheir sinensis. The sequence continues at coordinate 17,260 of NW_026111184.1, read as the reverse complement.
CATTATTCTATTTGTGTTTTGTATATATTTTTTTATACAAATTTACGTTATTTAATGTGTATTTTGTATATTTTAAAACAAATTTACGTTATTTTATGCGCATCTGTTAAAATATTTTGATACAAATTTACATTATTTTATGTATTTTGTATATATATTTCAATACAAATTTAGTTTATTTTTTGTATATTTTGTATATCTATTTTCATTCGTATCAAAATAAATAAACAAAATAGCAATAAAATAATGTAAATTTGTATGAGAAAACATATACAAATACACATTAAATAACGCAAATTTCTAAAAAAATATATGTACAAAAATGCACATAAAATAAAGTAAATTTGCATAAAAATATATATACAAAACACACATTAAATAATGTAAATGCGTACATAAAATAACCTAAATTTGTATAAAACTATATACATAATACACAAAAATATTTAAAATTTGTATATATTTTTATAGAAATCTACCTTATTTCATGTGTATTCGTATATATATTTTGAAACAAATTTACATTGTTTATATGTATAATTAAATTTGCATTAAAATTAATATACAAAATGCGTATATAATAAGGTAAATTTGTATTGAAAAAATATGCAACATACACGTTTACTCATTCAAATTTATATTAATTTATTGGTATTTTGTTTATTTATTTTTATACGAATTACATGATTATATGTGTATTTTGTACATATTTTTTAATACGGATTTACATTATTTAATGTGTATTTTGTTTATATATTTTCATATAAATTTACGTTATTATATGTGTATTTGTATAAATATTTTGATACAAATTTACTTTATTTCATGTATTTTGTATATATATATTTTAATTCAAATTTAGCTTATTTTGTGTGTATTTTGTATATATTTTCATACAAACTTAATTACTTCTGTGTATTTTTGTATATAGTTTTGTATAAAATTACGTTATTTTATGTGTATTTTGTATATTTATATTTATACAAATACACATTCTTTAACTGGTATTTTTGTTTATTTATTTTGATACGAATTTACATTATTTTATGTGTATTTTGTATACATTTTTTTATACGTATTTACTTCATTTTATGTGTATTTTGTATATATATTTTTATAGAAATCTACGTTATTTTATGTGTATTCGTATATATATTTTGAAACAAATTTACATTGTTTTATATGTATTTTGCATATCAATTTCTATACAAATTTACCTTATTGTATGTGTTTTTTGTATATTTATTTTAATACAAATTTAATTTTTAAAGTGTATTTTGGTATATATATTTTTATAAATAAAAAAATGCGTTATTTTACGGGTATTTTGCTTCTTTATTTTCATAGAAATTTACATTATTTTTTTAATATTCTGTGTATTTATTGTGATACGATTTTACATCATTCTATTTGTGTTTTGTACATATTTTTTTTATTCAAATTTACGTTATTTTAAGTGTATTTGTTTATGAATTTTCATTCAAATTTACATTATTTTATGTGTATTTTGTGTATGTATTTCAATACAAATTTACCTAATTTTATGTGTATTTTGTATATTTATTTTCATACAAATTTAAAATATTTTTGTGTATTTTAGTATATAGTTTGATACAAATTTAGGTTATTTTATGTGTATTTTGTATATCTATTTTCATACAAATACACATTCTTTTATTGATATTTTGTTTATTTATTTTGATGCGAATTTACAGTACTTAATGTGTATTTTGTATATATATTTTTATACGTATTTACATCATTTAATGTGTATTTTGTATAGTTTTAAACAAATTTATATTATTTAATGTGCATTTTGTATATATATATATATATATATATATATATATATATATATATATATATATATATATATATATATATATATATATATATATATATATATATATATATATATATATATATATTTATACAAATACACATTCTTTTATTGGTATTTTTTATTTTTATTTTGATACTAATTTACATTATTTTATGTGTATTTTGTATACATTTTTTATACGTATTTACTTAATTTTATGTGTATTTTGTATATATATTTTTATAGAAATCTATCTTATTTCATGTGTATTCGTATATATATTTTGAAACAAATTTACATTGTTTATATGTATAATTAAATTTGTATTAAAATTAATATACAAATGCATATATAATAAGGTAAATTTGTATTGAAAAAATATGCAACATACACTTTTACTCATACAAATTTATATTATTTTATTGGTATTTTGTTTATTTATTTTGATACGAATTACATGATTATATGTGTATTTTGTACATATTTTTTTATACGTATTTACATTATTTAATGTGTATTTTGTTTATATATTTTCATATAAATTTACGTTATTATATGTGTATCTGTATAAATATTTTGATACAAATTTACTTTATTTCATGTATTTTGTATATATATTTCAATTCAAATTTAGCTTATTTTGTGTGTATTTTGTATATATTTTCATACAAATTAAAATACTTCTGTGTATTTTTGTATATAGCTTTATATAAATTTACGTTATTTTATGTGTATTTTGTATATTTATAATTATACAAATACACATTCTTTTATTGGTATTTTCTATATTTATTTTGATACGAATTTACATTATTTCATGTGTATTTTGTATACATTTTTTATACGTATTTACTTCATTTTATGTGTATTTTGTATATATATTTTTATAGAAATCTTCGTTATTTTATGTGTATTCGTATATATATTTTGAAACAAATTTACATTGTTTTATATGTATTTTGCATATCTATTTTAATACAAATTTACCTTATTGTATGTGTTTTTTTTAATTTATTTTAATACAAATTTAGTTTTTTTATGTGTATTTTGGTATATATTTTTTTATAAATAAAAAAATGCGTTATTTTATGGGTATTTTGCATCTTTATTTTCATACAAATTTACATTATTTTATTAATATTCTGTGTATTTATTTTGATACTATTTTACATTATTCTATTTATCTTTTGTATATATTTTTTATACATATTTACATTATTTAATGTGTATTGTATATATATATATATATATATATATATATATATATATATATATATATATATATATATATATATATATATATATATATATATATATATATATATATATATATATTTCATAGAAATTTACGTTTTTTTAAGTGTATTTGTTTATATATTTTCATTCAAATTTACATTATTTTATGTGTATTTTGTATATGTATTTCAATTCAAATTTACCTAATTTTATGTGTATTTTGAATACAATTAGGTAAATTTATATTGAAATAGATATGCAAAATACATATAAAACAATGTAAAATTTGTTTCAAAATATATATACGAATACACCTAAAATAACGAAGATTTCTATAAAAATATATATACAAAATATACATAAAATGAAGTAAATACGTATAAAAAAAAGTATACAAAATACATATAAAATAATGTAAATTCGTATCAAAATAAATAAACAAAATACCTATAAAGAAATGTGTATTTGTATAAAAATAAATATACAAAATACACATAAAATATCGTAAATTTATATAAAACTATATACAAAAATACACAAAAGTAGTTAAATTTCTATGAAAATAGATATACAAAATACACATAAAATAAACTAAATTTGTGTATTTTTGTATATACTTTTATATCAATTTACGTTATTTTATGTGTATTTTGTATATTTATATTTATACAAATACACATTCTTTTATTAGTATTTTGTTTATTTATTTCGATACGAGTTTACATTATTTTATGTGTAATTTGTATACATTTTTTTTATAAGTATTTACTTCATTTTATGTGTATTTTGTATATATATCTTTATAAAATATGCGTTATTTTATGTGTATTCGTATATATATTTTGAAACAAATTTACATTGTTTTATATGTAATTTGCATATCTATTTCAATACAAATTTACCTTATTGTGTGTGCATTTCGTATATTTATTTTAATACAAATTCAAATATTTTATGTGTGTTTTGGTATATATATTTTTATAAAAAATGCGCTATTTTGGGGGTATTTTGCATCTTAATTTTCATACAAATTTACATTATTTTATTAATATTCTGTTTATTTATTTTAATACGATTTTACATTATTCTATTTGTGTTTTGTATATATTTTTGTACACATATTAACACTATTTAATGTGATTTTATATATATATTTTATACAAATTTACGTTAATTTAAGTGTATTTGTATATATATTTTAATTCAAATTTACACTATCTGATGTGTATTTTGTAAATGTATTTAAATACATTGTTTATATATTTTCATATAGATTTACATTATTTTATGAGTGTTTTATATATGTATTTCAGGACACCTCTCCTCCCGAAACTGACCTATCTTTCGGCCACCTCTTTGGATTCTTTTTAGGAGCAGCGAGTAGCGGGCTTTTTTTTTTATTAATGTTTACTTTTTTGTGCCCTTGAGCTGTCTCCTTTGCTGTAAAAAAAAAAAAAAAAAATTCTATCCAAATTTGCCAAATTTTATGTGTATTTTGCCTATCTATTTTCAAACAAATTTAAATTATTTTTGCGTATTTTTGAATAAATTTTTATACAAATTTTAGTTATTTTATTTGTATTTTGTATATATATTTTCCTACATATATTCATTCTATTATTGCGATTTTGTTTATTTATTTTGATACGAATTTCCATTATTTTATGTGTATTTTGTATATATATGTTTCTACGTATTTACATTATTTTATGTGTATTTTGGATATATATTTTCATAAAAATTTACGTTATTTTATTGTGTGCTCTCGTATATATTTTGATACAAATTTTATTCAAATTCATGTTATTTTATGTGTATTTGAATACATATTTTCATACAAATTTAAATTATTTTATGTGTATTTTTACATATATTTCATTACAAATTTACCTTATTTTATGTTTGTTTCATATATTCATTTCATGCAATTTTAAATTATTTTATGTGTATATTTGTATTTGTATTTAGGTTATTTTATTTGTATTTTCTATATACATTTTCATCCAAAAATTACATTATTTTATTGGTATTTTGTTAATTTAATTCGATAGGAATTTTGATTTTTTCAAAGGTATTTTTTATACATTTTTTTATACGCATTTACATTATTTAATGTGTGTTTTGTATATATATTTTGATGCAAATTTACTTTATTTGATGTGCATTTTTGTACATATATTTTTAAAGAAATTAGCGTTATTTTATATGTATTTTGTATATGTTTTCTCATACAAATTTACATTATATTATTGGTATTTTGTTTATTTATTTTGATACGAATTACATGATTATATGTGTATTTTCTACATATTTTTTTTATACGTATTTACATTATTTAATGTGTATTTTGTTTATGTGTTTTTAAACAAATCTACGTTATTATATGTGTATTTGTATAAATATTTTGATACAAATTTAAATTATTTGATGTATTTTGTAAATATATATATATATATATATATATATATATATATATATATATCTATATATATATATATATATATATATATATATATATATATATATATATATATATATATATATATATATATATATATATATATATATATATATATATATATATATATTTCAATTCAAATTTAGTTTATTTTATGTGTATTTTGTATATCTTTTTTCATACAAATTTAACTACTTTTGTGTATTTTTTATAGTTTTATATAATTTATTATATTTATGTATATTTTTTATATTATTTTTTTAAATACAACACAATTTTTTTATTTTATTTTTTTATTTTATTTTTGATATTATTTACATTATTTTATGTGTGTTTTTTTTTTTTTTTTTTTACTACATTTTATTTTTATTGTATATATATATATATATTTTTATAGAAATATTTTTTGTGTATTGTGTTATATATATTTTGAAACAAATTTTACATTGTTTTATATGTATTTTGCATATCAATATAAATTTACCTTATTGAATGTGCATTTTGTATATTTATTTTAATACAAATTTTATTTTATATGTCTTTTGGTATATATATTAAAAAAATGCGTTATTTTATGGATATTTTGCTCCTTTATTTTCATACAAATTTACATTATTTTATTAATATTCTGTTTATTTATTTTGTTACAATTTTACATTATTCTATTTGGGTTTTGTATATATTTTTTTTATACATATTTACATTACTTAATGTGTATTTTGTATATATATTTTATACAAATTTACGTTATTTTAAGTGTATTTGTTTATATATTTTCATTCAAATTTACATTATTTTATGTGTATTTTGTAAATGTATTTCAATACAAATTTACCTAATTTTTTGTGTATTTTGTATACTTATTTTCAAACAAATTTAAATTATTTTTGTGTATTTTTGTATATAGTTTTTTACAAATTTACGTTATTTTATGTTTATTTTGTATATCTATTTTCATACAAATACAAATTCTTTTATTGATATTTTGTTTATTTATTTTGACACGAATTTATATTATATAATGTCTATTTTGTATATATATTTTTATACGTATTTACAGCATCTCAAGTGTATTTTGTATATATATTTCTGTAGAAATCTGCGTTATTTTATGTGTATTCGTATATATATTTTGAAACAAATTTACATTGTTTTATGTGTATTTTGCATATTTTTTTAAATAAAAATTTACCTTATTGTATGTGTATTTTGTATATTAATTTTACTACAAATTTAATTATTGAATGTGTATTTATGTATATGTATTTTTATAAAAATATGCTTTATTTTATTGGTATTTTGCATCTTTATTTTCATACAAGTTTACATTATTTTATTGATATTTTGTGTATTTATTTTGATACGATTTTACATTATTTTCTATGTGTATTTTGTATATATATTTAATACAAATGTACGTTATTTTATATGTATTTGTTTTCATTTCATACAAATTTTCATTATTACATGTGTATTTTGTACATGTACAAATTTGTACAAATTTAACTAATTATATGTGTATTTTGTATATCAATTGTCATAAAAATTGAAATTATTTTTTGTTTTTTTTTGTATATATTTTTATACAAATTTTCGTTATTTTATGTGTATTTTGTATATTTATTTTCCTACAAATAAACGTTCTTTAACGGAATTTTGTTTGTTTATTTTGATACGAATTTACATTATTTTAGGTGTATTTCGTATATATATTTTTATACTATTTACATCATTTTATATGTATTTTGTATGTATATTTTCATAGAAATTTACTCTATTTTATGTGTATTCGTATATATATTTTGATACAAATTTACATTATTGATGTGTATTTTGTATATGTATTTTAATACAAATTTACTTTATTGTATATGCATTTTGTATATTTGTTTCAATACAAATTTAATTATTTCATGTGTATTTTTGTATATATATTTTTATGCATATATGCGTTATTATATGGGTATTTTGCATCTTTATTTTCATACAAATTTAAATTATTTTATTGATATTCTGTTTATTTATTTTGAACGATTTAACATTATTCTATGTGTATTTTGTATAACTATTTTTAAACATATTTACATTATTTAATGTATATTTTGTATATATATTTTATCCAAATTTACGTTATTTTATGTGTATTTGTTTATATATTTTCATACAAATTTACTTTATTTTATGTGTATTTTGTATATGTATTTCAATACAAATTTGCCTAACTTTATGTGTATTTTGCATATCTATTTTCAAACAAATTTAAAATATTTTTGTGTATTTTTGTTTTTATTTTTATACAAATTTTAGTTATTTTATTTGTATTTTGTATATATATTTTCCTACAAATATACAATCTTTTATTATAATTTTGTTTATTTATTTTGATACGAGTTCACATTATTTTATGTGAATTTTGTATATATATTTTTCTACGTATTTACATTATTTTATGTGTATTTTGTATATATATTTTAATAAAAATTTACACTAATTTTATTGTGTGTATTCCTATTTATTTTGATACAAATTTTATACAAATTCATGTTATTTTATGTGTATTTGTATATTTATTTTCATACAAATTTATATTATTTTACGTGTATTTTTACATATTTTTCATTACAAATTTACCTTATTTTATGATTATTTTGTATATTTATTTCATTCAATTTAAAATTATTTTATGTGTATATTTGTATTTGTATTTACGTAATTTTATGTGTATTTTCTATATATATTTTCATCCAAAATTACATTATTTTATTGGTATTTTCTTTATTTAACTCGATACGAATTTAGATTTTTTCATAGATATTTTGTATACATATGTTTATACTCATTTACATTATGTAATGTGTGTTTTGTATATATTTTTTAATGCAAATTTATTTTATGTGCACTTTTGTACATATATTTTTATAGAAATTTATTTATTTTATGTGTATTATGTATATGTTTTTTCATAAAAATTTACATTATTTTATTGGTATTTTGTTTATTTATTTTGATACGAATTACATGATTATATGTGTATTTTGTATATATTTTTGTATACGTAATTACATTATTTAATGTGTATTTTGTTTATATATTTTTATATAAAATTTACGTAATTATATGTGTATTTGTAAAAATATTTTGATACAAATTTACTTTATTTTATGTATTTTGTACATATATTTCAATTCAAATTAATCTTATTTTGTTTGTATTTTGTATATCTATTTTCATACAAATTTAATTACTTTTGTGTATCTTTATATATTGTTTTATATAAATTTACTTTATTTTATGTGCATTTTGTATATTTGTATTTATACAAATACACATAAAATAAAGTAAATTTGCATAAAAATAAATATACAAAACACACATTAAATAATGTAAATGCGTATAAAAATATGTATACAAAATACCTATGAAATAATCTAAATTCGTATCGAATTAAACTAACAAAATACCAATAAAATAATGTAATTTTTGATGAAAATATATATAGAAAATACACATAAAATAACCTAAATACAAATACATATATACACATAAAATAATTTAAAATTGAAGGAAATAAATATTCAAAATAAACATAAATACATATACAAAATACACATAAAATAATGTAAGTTTGAAAGAAAATATATAAACAAATACACTTAAAATAACGTAAAATTGTATGAAATATATAAACAAAATACACATTAAATAATGTAAATATGTATAAAAAAATATATACAAAACACAAATAGAATAATGTAAAATCGTATCAAAATAGATACTCAGAATATTAATAAAATAATATAAATTTGCATGAAAATAAAGATGCAAAATACCCATCAAATAACGCATTTTTTATAAAAATATATATACCAAAACACACATAAAATATTTGAATTTGTATTAAAATAAATATACGAAATGCACACACAATAAGGTAAATTTGTACTGAAATGGATTTGCAAAATACATATAAAACGAAGTAAATTTCTTTCAAAATATATATACGAAAACACATAAAATAACGCAGATTTCTATAACGATATATTTACAAAATACACATAAACTGAAGTAAATACGTTTAAAAAAATATGTAGAAAATACACATAAAATAATGTAAACTCGTATCGACATAAATAAAGAAAACACTAATAAAAGAATGTGTATTTGTATAAATATAAATATTCAAAATACACATAAAATAACGTAAATTGATATAAAAGTATATACAAAAATACACAAAAGTAATTAAATTTTTATGAAAATAGATATACAAAATACACATAAAATAACTCATATTTAAAAAAAAATATATACAAAAATACACATAAAATAATTAAATTTGTATTAAAATAAATATACAAAATACACATACTATCAGGTAAATTTGTATTGAAATAGATATGCAAAATACACATAAAATAATGTAAATTTGTATCAAAATAGATACAAATACACACAGTAAAATAACGTAAATTTTTATGAAAATATATATACAAAATACACATAAAATAATGTAAATACGTAGAAAAATACATATACAAAATACACATAAAATAATGTAAATTCGTATCAAAATAAATAAACAAAATTCCAATAAAATAATGTATATATATATATATATATATATATATATATATATATATATATATATATATATATATATATATATATATATATATATATATATATATATATATATATATATACAAAATGCACATACAATAAGGTAAATTTGTATTGAAAGAATATGCAAAATACACATAAAACAATGTATATTTGTTTCAAAATATATATACGAATACACATAAAATAACGTAGATTTCTATAGAAATATATATACAAAAAATAGATGAAATGATTTAAATACGTATAAAAATATATATACAAAATTCACATTAAATAATGTAAATTCGCCTCAAAATAAATAAACAAAATATCAATAAAAGAATGTGTATTTATATGATAATAGATATACAAAATACGCACAAAATTAGGTAAATTTGTATTGAAATACATATACAAAATACACATAAAATAATGTAAATTAGAATAAAAATACATGAACAAATGTATGAAATATATATATATATATATATATATATATATATATATATATATATATATATATATATATATATATATATATATATATATATATATATATATATATATATATATATATATATATATATATATATTTATATATATATATATATATATATATATATATATATATATATAAATATATATATATATAAAATATATACAAAATATAAATATAATAAATAAATAAAATAAAATAATTTGAAAAAAAAAGATGCAAAATACCCATAAAACAACGCATTTTTTATGAAAATATATATACCAAAATACACATGAAATATTTAAATTTGTATTACAATAGATATACAAAATGAAATACAATAAGGTATATTTGTATTGAAAGAGATATGCAAAATACATATAAAACAATGTAAATTTCTCTCAAAATTTGTATACGAATACACATAAAATAACGTAGATTTCTATAAAGATATATATACAAAATACACATAAAATGAAGTAAATACGTATAAGAAAATGTTTACAAAATACACATAAAATAATGTAAATTCGTATCAAAATAAATAAACTAAATGCCAATAAAAGAATGTGCACTTGTGTAAATATAAATATACAAAATACACATAAAATAACGTAAAATTGTATAAAACTATATACAAAAATAAAAATAATAAAAAAATTGTATGAAAATAGATATACAAAAGACACATAAAATAAGCTAAATTTGAATTAAAATAAATATAGAAAATACATAAAATAATGTAAATTTGTATCAAAATATATATTCAAATACACATATAATAACGTAAATGTGTATAAAAATATATAAACAAATACACATTATATAATGTAAATACGTATAAATTTATAAAATTAAAGATGCAATATACCCATAAAATAACTCATATTTAAAAAAATATATATACAAAAATACACATAAAATAATTAAATTTGTATTAAAATAATTATACAAAATACACATACAATAAGGTAGATTTTTATTGAAATAGATATGCAAAAAACACATAAAATAAAGTAAATTTCTTACAAAATATATACGAATACACACAATAAAATAACGAAAATTTTTATGAAAATATATATACAAAATACACATTATATAATGTAAATACATAGAAAAATATATATATACAAAATACACATAAAATAATGTAAACTCGTATCAAAATAAATAAATAAAATTTCCTCTAAAAGAATGTATATTTGTAGGAAAATATATATACAAAATACAAATAAAATAACAAAAATTTGTATAAAAATATATACAAAAATACACAATTTTTTTTTTAATTTGTTTGAAAATAGATATGCAAAATACACATGAAATTAGGCAAATTTTTATTGAAATACATATACAAAATACACATAAAATAATATAAATTTGTATGAAACTATATAAACAAATACACATAAGATAACGTAAATTTCCATAAAATATATATACAAAATATATATTAAATAATGTAAATATGTCTAAAAATATGTATACAAAATACACACATATATATATATATATATATATATATATATATATATATATATATATATATATATATATACATATATATATATATATATATATATATATATATATATATATATATATATATATATATATATATATATATATATATATATATATATAGATATATTTATATAGATATAGATAGATATAGATAGATATATAGATATATAGAGATATATATATATATAGATATATATATATATATATATATATATATACATATATATATATATATATATATATATATATATATTTATATATATATATATATATATATATATATATATATATATACATATATATATATATATATATATATATATATATATATTTCAATTCTAATTTAGCTTATTTTATGTGTTTTTTGTATATCTATTTTCATACAAATTTAATTATTTTTGTTTATTTTTGTATATAGTTTTATACAATTTTACGTTATTTTATGTGTATTTTGTATATTTATATTTATACAAGTGCACATTCTTTTATTGGCATTTTGTTGATTTATTTTGATACGAATTTACATTATTTTATGTATATTTTGTATACATTTTCTTATACGTATTTACTTCATTTTATGTGTATTTTGTATGTATATTTTTATAGAAATCTACGTTATTTTATGTGTATTCGTATATATATTTTGAAAGAAATTTACATTGTTTTATATGTATTTTGCATTTTTGTATAAATATAAATATACAAAATGCACATAAAATAAGGTAAATTTATATAAAACAATATACAAAGATACACAGAAGTAATTAAATTTGTATGAAAATAGATATGCAAAATACACATAAAGTTAGGCAAATTTGTATTGAAATACATATACAAAACTCACATAAAATAATGTAAATTTGTATGAAAATATATGAACAAATACATATAAAATAACGTAAATTTGGATAAAATATATATACAAAATATACATTAAATATTTTAAATATGTATAAAAATATATTATATATATTTTTATTGATATTTGCGTTATTTATGTGTATTTTGTATATGTTTTCTCATAGAAATTTACATGATTTTATTGGTATTTTGTCTATTTATTTTGATACGAATTACATGATTATTTGTGTATTTTGTACATTTTTTATACGTATTTACATTATTTAATATGTATTTTGTTTATATATTTTTATACAAATTTACGTTATTATATGTGTATTTGTATAAGTATTTTGATACAAATTTTCATTATTCTATGTATTTTGTATTTATATTTCAATTCAAATTTAGCTTATTTTATGTGTATTTTGTATATCTATTTATTTTAATACAAAATCAAATATTTTATGTTTTTTCGTATATATATTTTCATAAAAAATGCGTTATTTTATGGGTATTTTGCATCTTAATTTTCATACAAATTTACATTATTTTATTAATATTTTCTTTATTTATATTGATACGATCTTACATTATTTTATTTGTGTTTGGTATATATTTATTTATACATATTTACATTATTTAATATGTTTTTTGTATATATATTTGATACATATTTACGTTATTTTAAGTTATTTTATGTGTATTTGTTTATATATTTTGACACAAATTTACAATATTTTATGGGTATTTTGTATATATATTTCAAAAGAAATTTACCTAGTTTTATGTGTATTTTGAATATCTATTTTCATACAAACTCAAATTATTTTGAAACAAATTTACATTGTTTTATGTGTATTTTGCATATTTTTTCAATACAAATTTACCTTATTGTATGTGCATTTTGTATATTAATTTGAATACAAATTTGATTAATATATGTGTATTTTTGTATATGTATTTTTATAAAAATATGCTTTATTTTATGAGTATTTTGCATCTTTATTTTCATACAAATTTACATTATTTTATTGATATTCTGTGTATTTATTTTGATATGATTTTACTTTATTCTATGTGTATTTTTATATATATATTTTATATAAAATGTATTTGTTTTCATTTCATACAAATCTATATTATTTTATGTGTTTTTTTACTTGTATTTATATACAAATTTAACTAGTTATATGTGTATTTTGTATATCTATTTTGTATGTATATTTTCATAGAAATTTACTCTATATTATGAGTATTCGTATATATATTTTGATACAAATTTACATTATTGATGTGTATTTTGCATATCTATTTCAATACAAATTTACTTTATTGTACGTGCATTTTGTATATTTATTTTAATACAAATTTAATTATTTTATATGTATTTTTGTATATATATTTTTATGCATATATGCGTTATTATATGAATATTTTGCATCTTTATTTTCATACAAATCTACATTATTTTATTGATATTGTCTTTATTTATTTTGATACGATTTAACATTATTCTATGAGTATTTTGTATATATTTTTTTTATACATATTTACATTATTTAATGATCATTTTGTATATATTTTTTATCCAAACTTACATTATTTTATGTGTATTTGTTTATATATTTTCATACATATTTACATTATTTTATGTGTTTTTTGTATATATAATTTTCTAAGTATTTAAATTATTTTATATGTATTCTATATATACATTTTCATAAGAAAATTACGTTATTTTATTGTGTGTATAAGTATATATTTTGATACAAATTTTATACAAATTCATGTGATTTAATGTGTATTTGTATATATATTTTCATACAAATTTATATTATTTTATGTGTATTTTTTTTATATATTTCATTACAAATTTACCTTATTTTATGTTTATTTTGTATATTTATCTCATTCAATTTTAAATTATTTTATGTGTATATTTGTATTTGTATTTAGGTTATTTTATGTGTATTTTCTATATATATTTTCATCCAAAATTACATTATTTTATTGGTATTTTCTTAATTTAATTCGATACGAATTTAGATTATTTCATAGGTATTTTGTATACATATTTTTATACTCATTTACATTATCTAATCTGTGTTTTGTATATATATTTTTATGCAAATTTATTTGATGTGCATTTATGTATATATATTTTCATAGAAATTTGCGTTATTTTATGTGTTTTTTGTATATGTTTTTTCATACAAATTTAATTACTTTTGTGTATTTTTGTATATAGTTTTATATAAATTTATATTATTTTGTGTATTTTGTATATTTATATTAATACAAATACACATTTTTTTATTGGTATATTGTTTATTTATTTTGATACGAATTTACATTAAATTATGTGTATTTTGTATACATTTTTTATACATATTTACCTTATTTTATGTGTATTTTGTATATATATTTTTATAGAAATCTACGTTATTTTATGTGTATTCGTATATATATTTTGAAACAAATTTACATTGTTTTATATGTATTTTGCATATCTATTTCAATACAGATTTACCTTATTGTATGTGTATTTTGTATATTTATTTTAATACAAATTAATTTTTTTATGTGTATTTTTGTATATATATTTTTAAAAAATGCTTTATTTTATGGGTATTTTGCATCTTTATTTTCATACAAATTTACATTATTTTATTAATATTCTGTGTATATATTTTGATACGATTTTACATTATTCTATTTGTGTTTTGTATATATTTTTTTATACATATTTACATTATTTAATGTGTATTTTGTATATATATTTCATACAAATTTACGTTATTATATGTGTATTTGTTTATATATTTTCTTTCAAATTTACATTATTTTATGTGTATTTTGTATATGTATTTCAATACAAATTTACCTAATTTTATGTGTATTTTGTATATTTATTTTCAAACAAATTTAATTTTTTTTGTGTATTTTTATATATAGTTTTATACAAATTTACGTTTTTTTATGTGTATTTTGTATATGTATTTTCATACAAATACACCGAATATTAATAAAATATTGTAAATTTGAATGAAAATAAAGATGCAAAATTCCCATCAAATAGCGCATTTCTTATAAAAATATATATACCAAAATACACATAAAATATTTAAATTTGTAATACATAAAAAAATTAGATTTGTATTAAAATAAATATATAAAAAACACATACAATAAGGTAAATTTGTATTGAAATATATATGCAAAATGCATATAAAGCAATGTAAATTTGTTTTAAAATATGTATACGAATACACATAAAATAACGTAGATTTCTATAAATATATATATACAAAATACACATAAAATGAAGTAAATACGTATAAAAAAATGTATACAAAATACACATAAAATAATGTAAATTCGAATCAAAATAAATAAACAAAATACCAATAAAAGAATGTGTATTTGTATGAATATAAATATACAAAATACAAATAAAATAACGTAAATTTATATAAAACTATATACAAAAATACACAGAAGTAATTAAATTTGTATGAAAATATATACAAAATACACACAAAATAAGCTAAATTTGAATTGAAATATATATACAAAATACATGAAATAAAGGAAATTTGTATCAAAATTTTTATACAAATACACATATAATAACGTAAATTTGTATGAAAATATATAAACAAAATACACACTAAATAATGTAAATACGTTTAAAAAATGTGTACAAAATACACATATAATCATGTAATTCGTATCAAAATAAATAAACAAAATACCAATAAAATAATATAAATTTGTATGAGTAAACGTGTATGTTGCATATTTTTTCAATACAAATTTACCTTATTATATACGCATTTTGTATATTAATTTTAATACAAATTTAATTATTCGATGTTTATTTTTGTATCTGTATTTTTATAAACATATGCCATAGACTTCACAACTAGTTGACGGGAAATCTCTTCAGTCTTGGCGCGCTGGCTTCGCGTAAGGGGCCGATTGTTATGGCGACTTTCACTGCGACAACTCAAACACACTCTGCGTTCTTACTCCGAATTTAAGTGGAAACAGGACGAAATCTTCAAGTTTTAGTGCATACAAGCAGGCAGGAGTGTCTCTAGAGTGATTTGGTCGAGGATTCAAGGTAACTTATATAAAATAGCACCATGCGTGCACTTTGAAAACGTTGTGTAAAAAATGGCAAATTTGCGTAACTTTAGGTTGAAATCTTTACGTAAAATGAATGATAACTGTAGGATAGTGAAGTCCACAGTTTTACGTATTAGGAAACAAGAAATGTACGTTTAGTTGG